>NC_034410.1:146011398-146162800 GCF_002078875.1 Numida meleagris
CCTTCCTTCCTTCCTTCCTTCCTTCCTTCCTCCCTCCCTCCCTCCCTCCCTCCCTCCCTCTTTCTCTCTTTCCTTCCTTGATCCCTCTCTCCCCTTACTCTCTCCTTCTCTTCCAGGTTTTTGTCAACTCAGAGAAATTTATGTTAACCTTGTCTTTTCTGACTCACAGGAATTGAGTTCACTTCTCAGCCCTCAATGCAGCTTTCATACGTTTTTAATCTTCACGTAGAAATACTGGAAAAGTAACATCTGGCAGAAAATGAGACTTCAGTAACAAATAATACACAAGTTCAGTTGAACATAACAGCTTGGAGGTTAGTGCTCAATATTTCTTCACTCTGAGAAGCATCTTTGCTTGCTGGCTTGGGGAAGCCTTCACTAAATCCGCTCTTCAGAAAATCCAAGCAAGAAATCAGAAGTCACAGTTTGTGTCAGGGGTATGTAAGCTGAAAAAGAATATATAATCTTAGCAAGTGCTAATAACAGAGTCAGATAATGTATAACTTTCTGCATACCTTTAAAGGTGATTTATCTCTGCAAAACAACGTATTGTCCTTTGATGATAATGCTAGCCCTGGAATAGGCTGGAACACTGGCAACCTGTGCCAGTGCTTTATCACCTTCTGAGTGAAAAGTTGTTTCTTGATGTTCAGATGGAACCTCGTGTGTCCAGTTTGTGCCCATTGCATCTTCTGAGGACACTAGTTGGCACAGACCAAAGTGTCCCAGCAATGAAACTGGATAGATTATCACTGCCCAGCACCTCGGCTTCTGTGCATTGAATTCACACAATCCCATGGAGATGTTCATAGGCTAAATGGTCTCAGTCAGTACAAACAGAATTTAAAGAGATACCTTCCCAAAGCTCATACTGTAGCATCCTCCAATGCAAGGAAGAAAGACTATGCTTGTTGAAGTCTAATAGTTCTTCATTCTGACAGCTGAAGACTATATCCATGACTAATTCACACAACAAGTAACAGGACATAACATGGCCAAAGAAGCATCTGTTTATTAGGTTCTCATACTTCTGCATCTCTCCAGTCAACACTCTCTGTCAAAACAAACAGCAGGGATTCTACTTCATTTTTTTGGTCTTCTATTGGTCTATCAAAGCAAACAAATATCCAACTGATTGCTTGACACAACAGACTGAAAAGAACGAGGTATTTAAGAGACTTGCTGAGTCCTTCCTACAAAGAGAAGAAATCTGACATTTACAGAAGACCAGTATTTTTAGTGATCCCAATTCTCTTTTCTCTCCTTTGTACGTCATTGACGCTGCTGGGGTTCTATGACCTGGTGACAATTTTAACTCTGCCTGAACTCCAGGATGTGGCCATGGTGACTGTTGTACCTTGAGATGTCTTGATTTACCAGCTCTACTTGATTTATTGCTTTCACAGTATTGAGTGCACTCAAAGATGCACATACAAGAGTGACTGATTGCAGAAAATGAACTTCCAGGTTCCTCTTAGTGGCCTGAAGTTTTATGGTCTTGTTTTATGCTGGCTTAATGCTGGCATTGAATTGAAGCAGAACAGCTTGAATTAAACAGACAGTCTAGGAAACGTGCCAGCTAATAAACACTACAGTAAATAGGGAATCCCACCTGCTTGTAGGTGTCTTTTGTGTTTTAGAGGACAAGAGCAATGCATTTAGTACTGTTATAAAAGTAGTTTCAATGAATTTCCAAAGTTGAAAATTGCCATGATGCAATCGACATTGGCACAGATTTCTCCCAGCAGAGTTCAAAATGGAACAGAAGGATATGAATAGGTGTGCATACAAGCCAAGAAACTTAGGTTAAATCGTTCTTTGGAACAAACTCTGCATCCAAGAAATGACATTCCTTGAACTATGATATATTTTTCTGCTGTTATAAAAATAACAATTAAAAAAAAATATTCTTAACTTCTTGGAGAGAGATATTGGGGGAGTGCTGGCAATCTGCTGCCAGATTTCAGGGGAATGAGAAATGCAAAATAACTGTTGTTTGGCAACATTACAATTTTTCTGGTTACCACCAAGAGAGAATTCCAGGGTGATCTGAAGCCACCTAAACCCAACTGAAAAAAAATTTATTCATATATAGTAGGAAATGCTAACATACTTGAAAGTGAGGGAGCAGGCAATAGTAATGTTGCTGACAGCAGAGAAGCTGACCTAAAATCTGCAGTAAATACCCACAGAAAAGAAAGCCATTTTGGTCTTTTCTGGACATAGACTATTGTCTTCTTAAGCTGGGAGATCTAGAAATATGCAACAGTCCATAATCCTCAACTGATGAAAATATTAAAGCAACATCACTGTTTTGGAGTAAGAAAATGGGCCTTGCTGAATGGGCTAGTGTGCCCTTCTGCACCTATCAGTTCGTCAGAGGGAGGGAGGAAATAAAAAGCTCTCAACTCTTTCATAGGGGTACAATGCGGATAAGCATTTTGCAGTTGTGATCAAAGCCCCAGTAAATCTGAAGCTAGAATTTGTCACTGTGGTGCATCTCTGAGTAACTTGCTGGTGGTGTGGACTGGACGTTCAAAGGAGCTCAGATCTTTTGGTAGCCTCCACATTCTCTTTGATGACATTAAATAACTATATGGGCCATCAGTACTCAAATTTCTTGTAAATTCTTGATACATATCTCTGCAATAGACCCTCTCTAGGGTCTATGTTCAACCAGACGATTTTTACCCCTTAAAAGCAAAAGGGACAGATTTTGTTGGAGTAATAGCAGTAATGGCTACATTACTAGGTAGTCACGTGTTTGTACTGCCTGTTAATCTTATACTCACTTCCAATTGCTTCTTCCTTATTTTTCTCTTTGTAGCCTGTTCAGGTGTTCAGTGCATTTTTAACATCATATTCAGAAAGCTCCATCTCACTCTCGAGTTTCAATGAGAGGATTTATCTTCCCCTCTGATTTTCAGACACATCACATTAATATCCCATGATAATTCTTGCCAGAGAGATAGACTTTTAAATGGCACTGAGCACAAGCGACATTTCAACATGACTGTTCTTCATTAAAACACTGAGATTTTTCAAATCCTAATTAGGAGCCAGAAGAGGAATTTGTTCCAGCCTTTGCAAGACCTCCCTTCCCCCTCAACTTCTGCTATAATTTTGAAATATGTTTTCCTCTGCCATTTTGTCCTGCATGAGTGCACCATGTCAACTTCTCTGGATAGCCTTGGCATTTTCAGAGCTTATAGAGAATGGAGGTAGCTAAATTGTCTTCCAGATGATTGGGAACTGAAAGGTGTTGACAGAAGGTCTAGGGATTTGTTTGCGATGTCTGGAGCTGCACATTGGACCTCGTTTTCTGATGTATAATCACTGGATCAGGCTCTGAGCAACCTGATCGAGCTGTAGGTGTCCCTGTTCATTGCAGGGGAGTTGGACTAGATGACCTTTAAAGGTCTCTTCCAACTCAAATGATTGTATGATTCTATGCCCTGGAGATTTTCTACAGTCCCCATGAGATACTTTCCACAATCTTGAAGTATTTTTCATCTTGACTGTTTCTCCTAATACAAGAAAGAGAAATTTCATACACATAGAAATTTGAGCCTGAAGCTGGAACTGGGAAGTCTGTTAACTTCCTCAAGCTTACGCAGAATTGTGTGTTGTATTTTGTATTGCATTTTACTTTAATATGCCATGCCATATTGCACCGTAACAGGCAATACTGCATTCAGTTGTTTTGCAGTGTACTGTACTGAACAGTTGGACTGTACTGGAATGTAGCTTATCATATAACAATATTTTATATAGTGGTGTCTTACATCCCAGACCATATGCACCTGGCTGAACAGGTTAAACAGATATCCCTGATAACCCCATGCTAGAAAGTGTTATTCATTAATCAACACAATCTGGACTGACTTGTGTCACTGCTGGGCTCTGAGAAAGGTGAGAAGACAAATTGGATGCTCGGATCTCTCCGTGCTTTGGGTGGGATCGCAGCCTCAGTAGCAGTGATGACTTCTTGCAAGCATTTAAGGTTTTGGAGAAGATCTGCAGTGATATTGTAGCTATCTGGAAAACTAGTCTTTGCTGTTGTTCCTGGCCAGCAAAAAAAACAAAAACAAAAACAAAAACAAAAAACAACTCCATGTTGGTCAAATTTAGAAACAGGGAAATTGGATCTCTTTTTAACCACAGATTCATGTGTTACAAATAAATATCTCAAGGCAATTCAGGCTGCTTTCTGCACTGAGGAAATTGAGAGCAGACTTGATCAGTGAGTGTAGGGTCTCTGGAGAGATTCTGAATAGCAAGTAGCTCTCTAATAACAAAGACTCTGCAACATTCAGTACCTGGAAGTGGAAAACAAATGTTATCAGGTCACTGTTAAGCATGTACATTTGCCCTCCCATCTTCTGCAGGGAAGTAAATAAAACACCTTCTGCACAGCCATCATAGTGCTAGGGACAGGGAAGACAAGGAAAAGGGGACAACCCCCAGGAGAGAGAAATCTTTTCCCCATTTCCAGAAGCAGGATGGGGCTCATGTGCAGAACATTAATGTCTATTTTTAAGACAGTAAGAGCAGTCTGTGTGCTGTCATCATAGGCAGGAGAGGCTGTGCATCACGTTTACATAATATGGCAGGAGCACAGCTGGCACATCCAGAAATTGGCCATTCCTGCCGATTTAAAATCATAGAATCATTACGGTTGGAAAAGACAACTAAGATCATCATGTCCAGCCATCAGCCCACTCACCTCCATGCCCAAAAACCATGTCCCTCAATGCCACATGTACTCTTTTCTTCAACACCTCCATGGACAGTGACTCTGTCACTTCCCTGGGCAGACTGTTCCAATACCTCACCCCACCTTCTGAGAAGAAATTTTACCTAATTTCCAACCTGAACCTCCTCTGGTGTGACATAAAGGCCATTACATCTTGTGCTATCACTGTTACCTGGGAGAAGAGGCCGATCCCCACCTCACTACAACCTCCAGAGCAATAATGTCTCCCCCGAGCCTCCTCTACTCTAGATTGATCACAATTTCTATTTCAAAAAAAGAAAACAAAAACAAAAACCCTTTGTCTTGTTCTGAAGATGTGATGTTTTCATGAGAAATGTCTGCTTTCAGGGCATTTGTCTTTGTTAATAAGCAAAACAACCCTCCTTCACCTCAGTTCCAAACCATTGCTTGACATTTATCAGTCTTCAGCCAAAAAGCTCAAGTTTTTATATTTCAGCAGGAAAAAGGTGTCAACTCGGAGGAAAGCATGAAGTGTTTTATTTAAACAAAGAAACACTGGGATCATCTTTCACCCAGTATTGCTTCTTTCTCAAGGCTCTGCTACAAGAGATGACATGAATTTTTTGTTGCTACTGTTTTGAGGGAATTGCACTGATAAATCTCTGAGAACCCCAATTTTCAACTCTCTTTTAGAATTATAGAATATCCTGATCTGGAAGGGATCCGTAAGGATTATCTAGACCAATTCCTGGCTCCACACAAGACTAGCCAAAAATCAGATTGTGCTAAAAAACTCTCCATGTAGAAGCATGGATTTTCCAGCATCCATCCTTAATTATACTATTGAGAGAAGAGTCAGATTTCATGCACTGTGTCGCATGCTTTGTGGAAAGATCCCCATCCCCAGTGCTGTAATAAACCCATTCTGGCTTTCTAAACTATCCTTTCATTTGAAGAGTTTTCTTGGTTAGTCATTTTGGTAACACCATAAATTCTGCTGGTTTCTCAATAGAGACAGACTGAGCAGATAGTGATCTGGGATATCATAGCAGTGCTTGCATCATTATAGAAGCATTATTCATTGCTGCTGCACTTCTCATTACAGAATTAATACATTAATCTGCAAAGAGAAGAGGATTTTGCACAAATCTGGTGTCATGGTGATGCAGTATGTCTCTGTATTGATGCTGCATTATATCACAGAACATTTTAACATATGTTTGGATGTCATTACATTTATGATGGGTTATGCTTAAGGCTAGTTTTGCTTGGCAGGGATAGCTTACCAGGGACAGCTGTCGTGCGTATGGAGGATTACATTTAAATCTTCCTTTATGTTCACTGTCCCGTACTTACATTTACAGTGAATGATATCACAGATTTCCATTTCATATCCTAGGGATTTATTTATGTAGAGTGGAAAAGACTGGGAAGGACACTGCTTCATTTTCTTTACTAATTTGTTGCTTTTAATGCTTGTCAACTAGAATTCATTTTTGCAATTACACAAAAGAAGAAATATTCAAATCCAGCTTACATTTCTGGAGGTTTCCCCATAACAAAAAGATTCAGAACTAAAAAAAAAAAAAAAGAGAGAGAGGGAGATGAAAGCAGCTTCTTAGGGCATTAATTTTATGTGGAAGGAACTCAAATGCACTTCACTATTTTAAAATGTTTTTAAAACCACCTACTTCTATAATTTCTTACATTTTTTCACCTGGAATGTCTTTAGGCTCTGAAGAAAAAAAAAGTATTTTTCAGGACGTAGATGAAAAAAAATCAAATTTAAATTTTTATAGCAGAAAACTCTTTTCAAAGTCTCTTCTATCCATTTTAAAAATTAAAGAGTTATGACAAAGATTGGATTAAATCTTTCATTTGACAGAATAAGTGTTTTCCATCCCTCAGTGTTTATTATTACCTGCAGCAATGCTTTAGGGTCTTAGCTAAGGCAGGATTCCTCCAAATCAGTATTGTGAAAAACAAAGGTATTTTTCTGAAGAGCGTGGTCAAATTTTTAGTTCTATTTGTTCCAGTAATGTTCCTGGCAATGCTGATTAACATGTTTATCAAATCTCAGCAAAGAGAAACATGATGTTCCTGAGCATGCCCTGGGACCGGTCTCACGTGAATTATATGGTCTCTTGTTGCCCAGGGAAATGATGGAGTCACCATCCCTGGAGGTTTTCAAGAAATGTGAAGATGTGGCACTGAGGGACATGGTTTAGCGGGCAAGGTGGTGATGGGTTGATGGTTGGACTGGACTACCTTACTGGTCTTTTCCACCCTTAATGATTCATTGATTCTATGAAAAGGTGAGCTCCCTGATCTTATCCATATTATATATGATAACAAAGAACCTCAATGCGCAAGATATTTTATACCACATTGGAAGAGCTATTCATGCACAGATCCCCCCCCACACACATAAATTTATGCCCTAAACAGAAAGAACAAACAACCTGTCCTTTTGTCTTTTTCCTTCACCCTTTCTATGATGATGAATGCAAAGCTTTGGGCAGTGAAAGACCGTGGATTTCATCTCCTCCCCTCCAAACACCTATTTGAATAACAATGGCTCAGGTAATCTTCTCACAAAAGACAATAACAATGACAACTAAATTACTCAGTTTTTTCACACACTGAGTGACTCCTGCATCTTTCACCCTATCTTTTAACTGTTCAGGCTTTGCTTTTTTAGCTCTTACAGAGGCTTAACCAACCAATCTGATGCTGAGTTGCAAAGGACCTCTTGTACTCCTGTAAGCACCGAAATTGAAAACCCAAATTACCTTTGGAAACATGCCAGCTGACTAAACTTCTTTACCTTCTTTTTTGTTCTGTGGGGTGATGCAAGTCCGGCATGCAGAGGACTCACCTCTAGTGAGAGTCACTTTTACATTAATCTTCCTCGAAGAAACTTTAAAACTGTTCAGTTTGCAGAATTTTTTTAAGTTTGCTAGCTGGATTGGAGATTGTGCTGAAAATTGTTCTGTTACTCCCCAAAGAGTCGTACCCTCTGAGCAGCAGGAACGTGTTCACCCAGCCCTTAAACAAGTAAAAGAACCTTATTGCTGCCATTGCTAATAGCATCCTTAAAATATACAATCGGACTTTAGATTGCATTAAAAAAGGAAAAATAAGATGAAAAATCAACTTTATAAAAAAACAACAACTATGAAATAGTGAAATCACTTGCAGTATCTGTTACTGAAAAAGACAGGTGAGCTTGTGAATGGAAACAGTGTGGATTCCAAATGTGTTTTTTACTGCAAATGAGCCCCTTATTGTATTTTTTTTTTTTTTTATTTAATGAGGACTAACAGAGGAGATTGTTAACCTTCACAAAAAGGCATTTTATCCACCCAACACCGAAATGAAGCCAGATCTAGCAAAGGATTCATGCCATGAATCCCAGCGTGAATGAAAGGAAAGGCAGAAGAAATGATCCAAGAGTAAATTCCTAAATCCTTGAGAAGTCCTCCAGTACTTTCCCAGAGAGATTTGGCTTGGATGTCTTTCTCAGACAGAACAGATTGCCCAGAGAAACCATGGATGTTCTCTGGAGGTACTGAAGGCCAGGCTGAATGGATCCCTGGGCTGCTTGATCCTGTGGGTGGCAGCCCTGTCCATGGCTGTGGCCAGGAACTAGACGATCTTTAAGGCCCCTTCTGACCCAAACCATTCTATGATTATATGATATATAACTATACAGAGTCTTCTGTAACTTGAACTCCAGGACCTTCCTGTTCACAATTGGACCACACATCACTCCAAACTTGCTGGATGTGTTGGGAGGCTGTTTCAAAACCTCCTTGGCTTTGATGCTCAGAAACGTTTGCATTTCCAGCCAACATAATCAGAAACGAGTTTTTAGTTCTTTGTCCTGGTGCCAGCTTTTTTCTGCAGCTAAAATAGCTCTTCCCTGCTGTTTGTCTAGAGGAAGAGTCTGTAGACCAGGCAGACTCCTACTCAGCTTTCAATGCAAGCCAGTCTAGTTTTTCTATTAAAAGAAGCTCTCCTTAGCTCTAACAATACTTGCAGTCTTTTCCTGCATGTGTTTCATGTTGAACCCATCTTGCTTTTGTAAAGGTGAGCAGGCTGGTTTGTGACTTTCCCAATAAGCCGACAGAAATATGAAATCTTTTCTCTCTCTCTAGCAATTTTCTCTCCCGTTATATTGTTCTCAATACATTAGGAATAGGACTTGATGATCCTTATGGCTCCTTGGGATATTCTATGATTTCATCATTATCTTTACCTTTTCCACATCTTCAACAGGTTTACAATTCATTATAATCCCATGATTGATTTGTAAATCCAGGTTATTTTTCTCCTTTTCAACTTGAGAGTCACAGAAAAAAGGCAAGGAAGGACCAAGAGGAGTTGTTTAAACTACTGTTTCTTGAACAGTTTTGTAACATTCAGAAGGGAAATTGCAGAAAGGCAACAGGAGAGAAAATCTCTGATTTCTTCCACTCATCCTACTACACACATTCGTGCATACACACAAGAACATTGCATTCAGATAAACAAAGGGTCATGTAGTGGTGAAAATACAAGAAACAAATGACCACTATACTTAAGCTTAATTTACCCTATGGTAAAAGAAGGGAATGTCTTGCAGGCTGATTTCTGATTTCACCGTAAAGTTTATCTTTTGCTTTAAAACTAACCCAAACCTTGGGGCATCATCTCTTTCCACTCCAGCTTGGCAGCTTCTAGCCCAAGATTTTTCCTGAAATTCTCCATCAGTGAAGGTCCACATAACTTGTGCAGTGACTGGTTGTCTCTAGAGTGTTTCCCCTCCCACTGCTGTTCCTTTGCTCATGACCTCTTGTCCTGTTCCAAGAAGACTTCCACAATGCTTCAATCCTGTCCATTAGCTGTACCTCAGATAACACACAGATAGCAGTTAGAAGGCAGTATAATTTACTGAGTACTTTACTTTATGAAGCCAACCCAAGGCAATGAAAAGTCATAATCTGGAAGTGGACAGAGAAACAATAGAAAGGATTAATCCCTTTGACCCAATCAGAAGATGCTCCTTTCTGTAGCAGCATTTTGGGATACATTTTTGTGTTCTATTATTTTCGCCGAAACTCTCAACTTCTCTTCTGCATTTGTGTGTGTGTATACTTATATATATGACTTTTTAACATTGCTCTATGCCTTTTGTTAATAAACTATAACATTTTTTATACTTATACTTGCAGAAGGATTAAGAAACACTGGTGGGAGCTGCAGAACATTTTCAAGTTTGTTTCTGTCTATGCAACTCATTTGTCATCCATTACTGACTTCAACTTTCTCCTTTAACTCATTTCTTAGAATCATAGAATCATTAAGGCTAGAAAATACCACTAAGTCTAGTGGTCTGTCTAGTCCAACCATCAACCCATCCTCACCATGCCCACTAAACCATGTCCCTATCTACCCTTTTCTTGAAAACCTCCAGGGACAGTGTCTCCACCACCTCCCTAGACAGTTCCAGTACCTCATCATTTTTTCTGAGAAGGAATTTTTCCTAATATCCAACCATTTACAGCTAGCTAGCCTGCACTATTTCAGTGAGATCTCAGACCATGAACTCACGTAATTATCTTGCTCGAGGAGGAAGGTCCCATGTTAGCTGCCTACACTAGGTATATAAGCCAAGACTCAAGTACTCCTGGCTCCTTGTTTACAGCATAATAATCACGTATCTGCTGACCTCTTTTAGCATGGAGGTCACATTGTGGTGGACACTGAAAATACGTGGAAGAAGGAGATAATAGCAAAAAAGGAAATACTGTCAACAGCCTGGTGTGTGTCAGATGCCTCGGGGGATCCCTGTGCAGTGAGGTGGAGTCCTTTCCCCAAAACAAGTAGCAGCTTGGGCACTGGGACTGACAGTCCCCATATAGATGAACCCATGACATTAGCTCATTTGAAACCTCCCATTTTAATTAGGCACTTTCAGTTGCTCTGTGTAAAAGGCTAAGTCAACTTACGATTTTTTAATGCCTCAAGGGGGAAAAAATTTTTTCACTCAGGAGTGACATTTTCATTTTGCCTTTTGCAACCAAGATAAATAAAACAAGCACTGCAACTGAGACTAAAGTTTGTTGTTTTGAATTTCCTTACTCCAGAAATGATCCTGGAAGGGAATTGTTTCCACTAGACGGTTCAATTTCTTTGAAAACAGAAGTCTTAGGAGAAGGAAAAAAGGAAAGTCATTTAATTTGTTATCTTTTGCCTGCTGGTCACATGAGATATCACAGTGAAGACACTGCTGTTCCCCAGTGCCATTTCTCAGAAGGCTATAAAATCTCTTGAAACTGAAACGTATTGGCACCACAAGACCATTTCTTATGGATCCCATCTGATATGGCTGGTGCTTCTAGTTCTCATTAGCTGAATATTAAGTGAATAATGAACTGTAGACACCAGAACCTAAGTGCCAAAACATTTCAACCTACTAGGCAAATGAATAAATCATTTTAAATTAAATGTTATTGAATGTAGATGTCTAAATTCTGCTTTCTTGACCCCTTAGATTGCTATCTGTCACTTTCAATCTCATCCTTTAACTAATCAATGCCTTTCCTTTTAAGTGAGATAAGGATAAATAAGTTAATCACTTCAGAGGAAGTGGGAAGGGGAAAGGATACCTTCATATTCATAAGATGCCCTGAGATCCACAGAAATGAAAACTATCATTTTACCCATTTTCCAAGTATTTTTGTGATCAAGAAAGCTTGTCCAAAGCTCAGGACTTTGTTATATGCAACTCTTCAATCACTGAGAATAAACCACCTGCTGCTGAGGACAGTCCAGAGACTGTCCCTGCATTGGAGTGAAGATGTAAACATGAACCAGTAAAGAAAGGAAAGTCTGGATTCAACCCTGAGCTTAAACTCAATAGTTCTGTGTTCTTTTGAGGAAAGACTGAGGGCTGCAAAACATGTAGTTTAATTCTGCTCTCCATTAGTGCTGCGATTGGGACCAAAGGAGAAGAGGTTATGGCCTTAAGTTGCACCGACGGTGGTTCAGGTTGGACATTAGGAAAAACTTCTTCTTAGAAATTGTGGTCAGGCATTGAAACAGGCTACCCAGGGAAATGATGGAGTTACCATCCCTGAAGGTGTTCAAGAAATGTGGAGATGTGGCACTGAGGGACATGGTTTAGTGGACATGGTGGGGATGGACTGATGTTTGGACTAGATGATCTTAGTGATCTTTCCACCCTTAATGATTTTATGATTCAAAGAAAAAAGAATCAAAGAAGAGAGAAACTGGGAAGGTGAAGGGAGATTGAAGCAGTAGCAGGCCTAGGATGGGAAAAGACATGCCCTGAATTAGTTCTCTGAGACAGTTCTTTAATATCTTGGTATCTTCATATCTTCTGAATATGTCAGTGATAAAGTAACAAAGACAGCTCATAAATAAAACCGTGGAGGAAGAAATTTTCTATTCGTCCCCTCTTCCCTCACTCAACCCCATTGAGAAATCCACTGGGCCATATAAAAAATAGAAAGGAAGAAGTGGGATCTGACCACTTTTCCCAGTATGCAAAGCTCCAATTTTGCCTTTTTAATTTTCCCTTTTTTTTTTTTTCCAGCAACATTTTCTACCACGTGCTGAGAGACCCCTCTGGCCTTGAATTGATGTTCAGGTGGAATGTGTCAATAGCACCTATTTCATAACCAGCAAGGAGAAATGTGCTGGAGTTATACTTGGAAGACTGTAAGGGGCATAAATGCTAGAGAACACAAACCAGCTCTGGTAGGTGTTTCACAGAATGTTCTCTGCTGGGACAGCAGGAGGAGGGGGAGAACATTTAAAGGAGCTGCAGGCAAGAAGAGCTTCTAACCATGTGCTTTGTGTGACAGCACCTATTCTCAGCTTTTATGGCAGCATATGGGACATAGTAAAGGATTCCTGCTATTGCTCCTGAGTAAGTAAAAAATATAGGGCTGAAACAGCAGCTGTGGCTTGCTGGAGCTGTGATCTGCCTTCTTCAGAGATGGCAAGAGATATTATAGGAGATGAAATGCTGTCCAAAGTCATCATGGATAACATTATGCTGGGAGAAGTTTTCTTAGGAGCTGCATATTTCTTTGGGATGTGCAAATCAAAAATTGTGCTTTCTGAGTACGACAGTATTGCCTATTCAACGGGAATATCTATGCTGCCTTGTGCTTTTGACTTTAATGAATGGCCATGGTTAGGACTTCCACAACTGTATAGTCCACATTTGAGAGGCTCAAAGAGTTAAAAATGAAACTACTCTTCGTTAGGTATCTCATTAATCAGTTATCTACTGATGTATGTTTGAAGCAACAGTGCTCTGTTCAGAAAGAAAACAATCCCAAGCTGAAAATTCTTTTTTAGTCCCTCTCTATATTTTTGAAGATGTAAGCCAGGAGGAGAAATGAAGTCAAATAAACATGCTCATGTGAATGGTTGGACCAACTGATTTCCCCAGGAGAGTGGATTAAGACTGTAATTGTAAGTGAACCACAAGTGGAGAGTGGGGCATGGAAGAGAGGGTGAAGAACTTCAGTTCCCTTGTATCTGTGAGTATTATGTAAATATTTTAAACATGGCCTAAATCACATTGCAGGGAAGCTGGATTGTGCACTTTGCCCTTTCTGACTTGTTCTGGCAAAGACATTCTTTAGAAACAGAGATTCATGTCTCTGTGCAGTCACATCAGGTACCCCAAAAAGCTGGTGGAGGTGGGAAGACGTGATTCTAAACCTCATTGTGATAAACCACGAAGAAAAGATTAGCAGTTTAGCAAAGATTAGCCCTGTGAGTACTCTTCAGATACTGACAGACCCTTGCACAGTGAGTATGTGAACTCGCTTTGCAATCCAGCCATGACAGTTACAACTCCTACCTGAAAGCAGCAGGCTCAAAAAAGTCAATGGCAATAGATTTTTGTAAATTAACCTAGAAACATAAACTTAGGATTTTAGCACTGAAGTGGTTTTCACTGCTCAGATTGAGGCATATGCGGACTTCAGTGTCCTCTACATCAGTACCATGAATAATGGTACTGAAATGTGACTACTTTGTCTATTGATTTCTAGCCTCCTTCTAACAATAGACAAGGTGAAATTAGTTCCAATTCCCCTACATCCCCTGCTTCCATCCACAAATTAAAATATCACTGTGCTCAGACTAACAGATCTCTTGACCAGAAACTAGATGGAGACGTGACTCTCAATATCACAAGATATATACAATGAGCAGTCAGCATCATGATATCTCTGGAATATTGAAAAGGACAGTGGACCAACCAGACATGCGCATAGGTAAAGAGATGAAATATTCACCGACCTCAGACGTGGCACTGTAGCACTGGCTGTAAAGAAAGCTGTTAGAGAAGACAGGGAGGGATGAAATAGCAAAGCAATGTGAGGCAAGGCTGTAGTGATTTGTGGGTTCAAGTAGACTTTCATCTGACAGTGGGAAGCATAAAGCTGGGTGAATCTTTGTTAAATATTAAATGAAATATAGTTCAGGTCTTGAGGAGTAACAGACGAGGAGATCAAGGGTGGTTATAAAGCACTGAAATGATGGCAGACAACACTGTCTGAAAATCTTGTCTCTGCTTGTTTACCAGCAATGCAAAATCAAAGAGTTCACTACAAAACTGACATGACAATGTCAGAAATGTATCCTCAAAGGTGAATTTCTGTCAGAAAGGAACAATGAAAAAAAAAATAGGACATCAAGAGAAGTGCTCTGGAATAATGCATAGCATCCTTTACCTCTTGGTCTAATAGTAGATGCATATCATCCAAGGAATTACTGAGTTACCATCCATCAGCTGAGTTAGCATGGTTCAACTTCAGTCTTGTTCAACATCTTTATCAATTACCTGGATGAAAGGATAGAGTACACCACCATCAAGTTTGCTGATGATATGAAGCTGAGAGGAGTGGCTGATACACCAGAAGGCCGTGCTGCTATTCAGTGAGACCTGGACAGGTTGAGAGTTGGGCTGAGAGGAACCTTATGAGGTTAAATGAGAACAAATATAGAGTTGTACACCTGGGGAGGAATAACCACAAGCATCAGTACAGGTTGGGGGCTGACCTGCTGGAAAGGAGCTCTGCAGAGAAGGATCTGAGCATCCTGATGGACAACAGGTTGGCCATGAAGGTGGCCAAGAAGGCCAATGCTGCCCTGGGGTCCATTAAAAAGAGCATGGTCAGCAGGTCAAGGGAGGTGATCCTCCCCCTCTGCTCTGCCCTGCTTAGGACACATCTGGATAATTGTGTTCCAGGGGTTGTGATCTGGGCTCTCCAAGTCAGAAAAGACAGGAAACTAGTGGAGAGAGTCCAGTGGAGGGCTACAAAGATGATGAGGGGCCTGGAGCATCTTCCTTATGAGGAAAGGCTGAGAAATTTGTCGCTGTTCGGCCTGGAGAAGAGAAGGCAAAGGGGGTTTCAAAGCTTTTCCATATCTGATGAGCTGTTGTCAAGTGGATGAAGCCAGGCTCTTTTCAGTGGTGCCAGGCAACAGAACAAACTGCAACAGGCACAAACTGGAACATAAGAGGTTCCATACAAACTTGAGGAAACTTCATTGCTTTGAGCATTACAGAGCACTGGAACAGGTTGCCCAGAGAGTTTGTGGAGTCTTGTTCTCTGAAGATATTCAAAACCAGCCAGAATCTTTTCCTGTGAAACCTTCTCTAAGAAACCTGCTTTGGTAGGAGGTTGGACTCGATGATCTCCGGAGGTCCCTCCCAGCCTTTACAATTCTGTGATTCTGTGATTATGTAAGGTTTAATTCAAGTATAATACCCTGAGCTATTATATTGTTCTCCATACCTGTGTCTGACTCATAGCTCATATAGAGTTGGGTACCAGGGCTCACTAAAATCTGGGCTATTAGACTGTGGTGAAGAGATAACCATAGAGCACCTGATGGCCCATCATCAAACCAGGCATGAAATTACCTCAGACATTTCACTTATCATTGTGAGTCATTTCCAGCTCTTGTCTATTGCCAAAGGTTTTGACTCAGTCATTTGTAAAGGTGTATAAATCACTCCTCAGTGAGCAATACCATATAATTGTCCACAGTTTGAACTGAAATGGACATTGTGATGAAGCATTCCAATCAGAACAGGTCTGTCTTTGGCTACCCATGCTGTGAACTCTACTTCTAAACACGCGAAGAGCTTTACATGTTTCTCACCAGGATTTAATGTACTTAATATTTAAGACCATATTCAGATCACTTTCTGCAAATGGATAATAGATGTGCAAGAGCCTACTACTCCATTTAACGTCTGAGGCTGATGAATGAGTCAGACAACCTGCTCAGTCACTACAGGCAGGCTCCCTACAGGGAAATATTTGAGTCCACTTCTTCCTCTTCCCAGATTGCTGGATAGGAAACCTGGAATTGTAAAGTGTTTTTCAGCACTTTTCCAAACAGCTTTTGTAGCTGTCAAAAGTGTGTTTCATTGAAGTCTACTGATTTATTGAAGACAAAGTGTGCCTCATACAGCCTTTCTGATAGGAAGATGCTTAAGTAGATTTTCTGATTAGATCATAGGATCATAGAATCATAAAATGGGTTGGATTGGAAAGGATCTTCAAGACCATCTAGTTCCAACCCCACTTCTGAGAGTAGGGACACCTTCCACTAGATCACGTTGTCCAAGGCTCCATCCAACCTGGCCTTGAGCACCTCAAGCTGAGAGATGGGACATCAAAAGAAAGAAAACCTGAGTCAGAAGTCAACTGTTCATTGGTCCAATTTCTAAAAATAGAGAAGGTTTTTGGAAGTCCAAAATTCTTCTGATTACAGTTCCAGAAGAAATAGCAGATTATCTTGTATGGGATGTTGAGGGAAGGAAAGCGGAGGAGGGATAGCAGAACACAGGGATGTCTTGTGATAAGGAAAACCACAAGTTTTGTCTTGCTAACTTGTTACAGTACTAGAGGCAAACGATTTGATTAAGGATGTGATGACAGAGAAGAAGTGAAGCTCTTCAGGTCTCAGTATAGAAATGAAAGGTCTACAGTCCAGTCCTTGAACCTAAAGCTAATTCCCAGCTAACAAATGAAGTTCTAGCAAATGCAGTTGTAACAAATGAAACATAGAGTCAATTTGTCTTTCATTTGATTTTAAATCTTATTGTTTGTGGTTGTAAGGGAATAGCAGAAATATTGTTGGCTGATTTGGTGCAGCAATACTGCAGCCTGAAGCTTATAATTTTATTTCATTGCAGACAGCTGCTCTGTCACTTGCTGTACAGTTTGTATTTTGGGGCATTATTGCTGTGATGGATAGGATGCAACAGGCACCTTGTAAGAGGGGTGATAGTAAGCCTGAAATATTGTCATGATGACGATAAGTGAAATCTTGCTTTACAGTTGAAAAATCAGAAACATCCTAATTTATGAGTGAGGGTTGTAACAAATATACTCAGAGATCTGCACACATTAATCAGTTTTAATGAGAATCTATACACTACCGTTATCCCAGAAATATTGGCACACAATTATCCCCCAAATACTGGCCATCTAATACTTAGAATCTAACTGTGAGGCTAAACTATATGTCCTTAAGGAACTGAAATAAGCCCCACAACTACTTAACAACTTTATGACTTAATAAGTATATGAGATATAAATCTTTTTAAGATGTATATTCTTAATTACTTAACAATTTTATGAGAAAAAAAGAGTGAAAAGAGAAAACTGAGGAAAATGGAGAAAGAATGAGAGCCAAAGAAGGAGACAGGAGAAAAAATGATCACTGGTCTATTTCAAAGGCCTGCTTCAAGGAGTTCTAGTGTTGTCTTGCAGCACTGGAGCAGGGATGTTGGGGTGAGCATGCTTGTCCAGAGATCATAATCTTGAACTGACAAACAGCAACGATGACCACCAAGAAGACAAAGAAAAAGACAAGCTTTCCCATGGTCTCTGTCAAGCATCATTTTATGCCTGCTGTGTTTATAGGTGCACTGTCTCAAAGTCATGAACAAGTGAGTTTTCAGTAACAAGTTAGTCAAAAATATGTTTGTAGACAAAACTTTATTGCAGGAAAGGTAGGCTGTTTGTCACTGAAGCAGGACTAACCCGTTAGAGGATAGGATATTGTATTTAGTAATATCATTCTTTGACTGGTTGTCATGGTGACAATCTTGCACAGCAAGTATTTGAGACATACCAAGCACATCCCAGAAATTGAGGTAGTGCTTTTTTTTTGTTGGTCCTTTACAAGGGTTGTTCTCACACAACCCATCTCTTGGCATAACTACAGATGGAGGTTGGAATCTGGCTTGGTAGCAGCTGCTGACTGGCACTATAGTCCTGCTTCGGAGTTCATGAGCAGTCACTGAACATTATACTCATAAGCAGTGTGTCGGGAGCAATGATAAGAGGTTCAGAAAGATGTGTTTAATAAAACCCAACCTGCACTTTCATTGTCTCAAGTGTGTGGGTCTGACTGCAACTGAAAGAACCAGAATGAGTGAGAGGAGGGAGAGCTGGAGTGACATGACTTGGCATGGAGATTAACAACTTTACTGTGCGCCACAAAGTGAATCCCAGAGCATGAAAGAGAGATAATGGCAGCACTGCAGTTAAATAGCGCAGCTATATAACTCTAAATAGTATTTAGAGGAAGAGTTTCAAAGGAATGTGCAAGGGAAAGAATGAGGTTTGACCTAGTTTATGAAGCAAGCGCACATAAAATGGCTTGGTTGGAAGGGACCTTAAAGATCATCTAGTACACATGTGAAGGAAGGAGTTGAAGCAAGACAGTAACGAATGTCTGTGCCTTCATTTTGTATGTAGAAGCCGTTGCCCTCACTCAGTGGTATCTGGCAACACCTACTGCTGGTATAACTCATGCACAAGTGCTTGACTGGGGATGCCCTTACACTGAGGTTATGTAAAATGGACTCCATAGATGGATGTTCTTCACAGTGTCAAAGCAAAAGCTTAGGGCAGAGCCATCAAGTTTTTGAACCATCCAAAACTGGGGAGGAAGGAGTCGACTGTTCCAACATACTCCTCAGCCGTACATCTTGTGGCACTAAGGGACATGGTTTAGTGACAGGACTTGGCAGGCCAGGTTGAACTTGATTCTTTTGAAGGTCTTTCCAATCTAGATGATTCTGTGGTTCTATGATTCTTTGTATCATTGGATAAGATCCTTGCACTCAGGAACATGCTGTCAGTCGATACCTGCCATGGATGTGAACCTTCAGAGAGAAGATGCGTTGGTGTTCACCTGTCTCAGAGAAATACTACAAAGTCCTAATGAACTTGTCTGATGCAAGATTTACCCTATGCCCACACTTCCTGTGCTGTCCATATCACACATTCTTCCAGAACTTTGGAAAGGCTGATTCAGCGGTAAACAAGGGGAAGGCAAATAGTAACACCCCAGGAACTGATGTATCAATCTACCACATGGAGAAGAATAATACACAGCTTGCACCGAGCAGTAGATACACTTTATTTTTACAGATATTGCAGTAGCACTTAGCTCTGACTGAGACACTGTTGTGCTAGACTCTGTGCGTACACATAAGGCAGTTCAGGAGGGATTCATTGGCCAAAAGGAGCCATCTGTGATTATCACCCTGAATTCATTTTGCAATCAACAGCTATTTCCAGAGGGTAATTCCTCTCGTCCTGAAGTAGCCAGATAAATAAGATGAGATGAATCATGTTTTAAAATGCCTGTTTTTCTCCCTTCTGTGGAGTGGGGTTGCTCAGCAGTATATGTCTACATGCATTTCTTCACATATATTAGAGTTGAATCACATATTCATCTGCTTTCACAGGTGGTGAAATTGGGTGTGATAGCATTTGTGGTGAGCCACACAATGAATAAGTTGCAGATGACTGCTTATCTACCTATTTCCAAGGTGCTAAATTCATCCAAGACTGCTTATCTTCTTCCCAAAAATTTTTTACCATCCAGGCATCTCAAAGCAGGCTGCAAGCATAAGAAAATGCTGCCTTATATCTATGGGCTGGGAACTTGATGCAGAGCCACAGGGAGATTTTCATGGAATCATAGAATCATTTGAGTTGGAAGGGAGACTTAAAGATCACTTAGTCCAAATCTCCTGCAGTGAACAGGGACACCTACAGCTATACCAGGTTGCTCGGAGCCCTGTCCATCCTGTCTTTGAATGTCTCCAAAGATGAGGCATCCACTGCATCTCTGGGCAACCTACTCCAGTGCCTCATCACCATGTCTGGATGCAGGGAATTTAGGCACAGTGTCCTTGAAGGTGAAGACTGAGAGAGACTCAGAGAAAAAACTCTGAGCATTTGCTTCCCAAAGCACAAATTGAGGCTAGGAAATAGGCGCTGGTCATAAGCAGGATGGCTGGAAGTGTGAATTGCTAGATGCCTGCTGGTGCTTTGAGCAAGAGTGGGCAGTAGAGTAGGCAGTAGAGTAGGCAGTAAGTACTGCTAACATCTGGGCACCCTCCTCGCCTTGCTGGTAAGGCTGAGTCTCCCTTTTATTGCATTCAGGGGGCACATTTCAATGAGAAACAGCAGTGCTAACTGCCTGTGTTGCTCTTTCCTGGTAAGTTCATTTCAGAGCTGCTTGGCAAATGGGTCCCTTTCCAGGCCACACAGGCACTATGAAATATCCCCAGGCATTCACTCGCTGTCTAAGAAGAAACCTCTACCCCAGCCACTAACTCTAACATCATTGCAACCCAGAGCCCAATTATGTACCAAAACAATCACACAAGTATCTGCTGTAGTGCAAGGGAATTTGATCTGTGAATAAGTCTTTGTATGATGACAATGTGGTACAATATGAGCTTATCGAAGTAGAGGGGAAGAATTCAAAATATTTGCATGTCTTTTTATTGGGTTTTCCTGATTAGCTTAGCTAAATTTGAATAGAATCATAGAATCATTAAGGTTGGAAAGACCTCTAAGATCACTAAGTCCAACTGTCTACCTACCAATACTTCAAGCTGGAGAGGGCTCCTTGAGACTATTTGATAAGAAAGTTCAACGAATCCAGAACTATCCACAGATATTTTAGATTATATCCAAAAATAATTTTCTCTTTATCACTTCTTGTTAGGAAAATTTCTGCTCCAATAGGCTTGCTAAATTATCCTTATCCCAAAAAGAGACAGAGGAGAGTCTTCAACTTTCCATATTCAAGAAAAGCGAGTCCACTGGGGCATATCCCTGTGGCGTCTCTCCAAATACTGGGGGCACAGACCCTCTTTTATCCCTGTAATCCAACACTGGTGAGCCCTTCCCACCTTATCAAGTGGCCCAGTACATATCGTGAGGAATAAAAGAATGCCTCTTTCTAACACTACATTGGTGCTAGAGAGTTTTCTTCCCAGATTTCAGATGACAATACATACCTTGGAATCTGGATTCAGAGTCCGTTGCTTTGCCCAACTAGAACTATCTTTGTATCCTGTAAAGTCTATCACTCTTTGTTCTGTCCAGCAAACAAGATTTACATACAGGTGCTAAGCAAGCATCTCTTGCAAGATAAGCTTGGTTAACCAGATCCTTGTGACTGAAACTCTTTTTCTCAGCTTTTTCTTTATCTTCTTTGGTAGGGACCCCTTATACCTCCTTTGTTCTTCCCAAATTTCAGCTTATTTTGCAAGGACACCTTATCCTTGTTTTTCCTTCACTTCTTAGTAGCATCATATACAATTTGCGCTCAGACTTGGCTATAAGTGGAAAGAGAGGCACCTCCTCCACCAGCAGCTATGGCTTGCTGTCTCCCAATGCCCTTTTCAAAAATATGCATTCAGTCTGAAAAGTCCAGAAAAGTGTCAAAGCACAGTGCTGAGTCCTACCCCTTTGCAAATCAGCTACTGAGTTACAATTCCCTTTCATCTTCCTTTCAGAGCCTATGGAAGCTGTTTGCTGTGCTTAGAGTCTGGGACTTACTGTACAGGAAGAAAAAATATTACATCAAAATTATCATTCCCTTTGGCAAGTAATTGTATTATAGATGCATGAGGTGAGCTCTAAAGTCTCTCTCCATTTACTTCTCTATCTTCCTCCTACTGCAGATTTCTTCAGTGCTCACTCATAATGAATTCTGCTTTTTCATGGAAATGACCCATGCTGGGCTGCACTGGAATGGTGATGTCTGTTTGGATTACCTTTGGGAATGTGCTAATGAAAGGTGGCAGAGCTGTTATGGAGGCGAGCAGCTCTGGGGAAGAGTTGCATTTCAGCTGAGCACACCTGGGATGCCCACGGCTGACAGTGATCTCATTATGCAATTAAAAAGCAAAGTTCAGAAAGTGTTAAGCAACAGAGTGCTCCATCTGTGAAGCATCTAGAAGAGCCTCCTTCACGTCTCATTTACTGTGGTAGGAATACAACTCAGCAGTGACATCCTTTTTTGCTTTTCTGTGTTTTCTCATTAGAAATAAGGTGCACAAAAGCAAGTCCGTCCTAAGTACAACTTTTCTAAACACTTTCAATGAGATTGAAATTCTCTGTGTAACCAATAGTTGT
The DNA here is from genome assembly GCF_002078875.1 of Numida meleagris. Taxonomy (NCBI): domain Eukaryota; kingdom Metazoa; phylum Chordata; class Aves; order Galliformes; family Numididae; genus Numida; species Numida meleagris. The sequence continues at coordinate 146,033,623 of NC_034410.1, forward strand.
CCCAGTAACTTCACTTTAACTTGTCATGGGAGGCACTGGCAATAATTATGATTAAACTGGACTTAAATAAAATGGGTCCGCTAGACAACACAGAATGCTAGTACTATAGAATCATAGAATCATAGAATTGTTTGAGTTGAAAGGAACCTTTAAAGGTCATCCAGTTCAACTGCTCTGCAGTGAACAGGGACACCTACAGCTCAATCAGGTTCCTCAGAGCCCTGTCCAGCCTGACCTTGAATGTCTCCAGCCATGGGGCATCCACCAGCTCTCTGGGCAACCTGTTCTGATGCCTCACTGCTTTTACTGTAAAAGTCTTTATATTCAAATATCAAAATTGCCCCTCTTTAAGCTTGGAAACATTTCCCCTTGTCCTTTCACAATATACTCTGCTAAAGAGTCAGTCCCTTTTTTATAGCCCTCCTATAGATGATGAAAGGATAATATAACTCAATGAAGTGGTAGATCCTTCCTTCACTGTATGAACTGGATCTAAATCCAGGACTTGGAAGCCAAGCATAGATAGCAGCAGACTAAAAATACCATACCAAAGTGGGCTAATGTAGGCTACTGGGATAAATAATCATGAAAATAGATTAGCTCAGGTCTTTCTGAAAAGTCTGGGAGCATTTCACGTGCATTATTTCTAAAGAACTCTCTGATGGGCAGACAGAAGAATTGTTGGGAGAATTTAATAACCTGCATCATTAAGTAGGTCAGGCCAGAGTCTGCAAAAGTTAGGAGAGGCTGTGAAGAATTCAGCAAGTGTTTTCCAGCTTTGCAGTCTCCTCAGACTGGATAAAAATGATTCATATCTGAAGCCTATGACACGTAAAGACATTTTGAATGAACTGTTTCAAAATGATCCTGCACTTTTCCAAGACCTCTTCTAGTGCAAATGAGTAAAAGCCCCCTCTTCCTTCATTAAAGAGAAGTCAAATTCACTTTTATTTCTCCTGTATTTCTCATTTGGTGTTCTTTTTTTCGTTGTAAAATTTAAACAACACCTTGTTTCAGTCTTACAGAGGATGATTTTACTTTTATTAACTTTTACAGCTGAGGAGAGTTTTGGCTGTGTATTTTCATATTTACAAGGGCTGCACTGAAAGTAATGCCTCCTATTTTATTATGTTGGCCAATGACATTAGGCAGTAGAGTTTGAACCTTCCTGCCAATATTCCATTCAATTTTGTTGCTATGTGACAGGTGGCAGCAGAGGGGCTGTCTGGCAGAATGATGTCTGACATGGAAGTGAGTATGAAGCAAAGGTATGGAACTGAATGAATTCCTCCCCATGGAAAATAATTGCACCCACTGATATTAATTGACTTTTCCTGAATCTTTATGGAAACGAAACAGTGGATATGAGCACAGTGAGGAAGTGGGTGGTGCATTTCAGCAGTAGTGACAGTGGTTCATCTCCACTGGTGCAGATTTTTATGATTGCAGTATGCAGGCTCTTGATCATAACTAGTGAAAATGCATAGCTAATGGTGGTGACTAAGCTGAAAAATAGGGTTTTGTAGCTTATGAATTTGCTTTACAAAATAGTATCATTGTGTTCTTTCTATCTTTTGCAGCTTCCATGGAAATAAATAGGAGGCATTACTTTCAGAGCAACATAATTATTATACATACATATTCTGTTACAGCGAGTGGAGATAAAAGAGTTCATTCAGTTGTCTAATGCTATTCAAAATAGCTTGGAGATGCTGTTATACTCTTTGATCAATTAGAATCATAGAATCATTAAGGTTGGAAAAGACCTCCAAGATCATCCAGTCCGACCATTCACCTGCCAACAATGTTGTGCACTAAACCACGTTCCTTAGTACCACATCTACATGTTTCTAGAACACCTCCCAGGAATGGTGACTCACCTCCCTGAGCAGCCCGTTTCAGTGCCTGACTGCTCTTTTGGAGAAGTAGTTTTTCCAACCACAACATCCCTGGTGCAACTTGAGGCCATTCCCTCTCATCCTATTGCTGTTACCTGGGAGAAGATACCAACTCCCACCTCATTACAATCTCCTTTAATATAGTTGTAGAGAGTGATAAGGTCATCCTTGAGCCTCCTTTTCTCCAGACTAAACAATCCCAGTTGCTTCAGCTGCACATCATAAGACTTGTGCTCCAGTCCGCTCACCAGCTTTTTTTGCCATGCTCTGGACACATTCCAGGGCCTCAGTGTCTTCCTTGTAGTGATGGGGTACAGACTGAACATAGTACTCAAGATGCGGCCTCACCAGGGCTGAATGCAGGGATTGCATCTACTGGTCAAAAAGTTTATGGATGACAACTAAGATGACTCCTCAGAGTCAGCACAGAATGTTTTTTGCAAGGAAAATCATAAGGAGCTATCCTACATAACCACTAGCTGATCTCACTTGAATTCCTCAGTATGGAGAAAAATTCTTATATGAAGAGTTATTTACAGTGAGATAACATTACATAACATAAAAGCAAATCTATTTTTATAGTTGACTTATAACCATAATTAATATTCTAGTAAGTTTACTTATTACAGTAGGCATAAAGTGCTAGAATATTATGTGGCAGACAAAAACAACCAAACCATTTTTTTAGGAAGGAAAGTTTAAATTCCATGTTGGAAATAGAATGTGCACAGTGTTTTGTTATTTTATTCTTCTGGGAACTGACAAATTTATGAAGGCTGCAATAATAATAATTTGCTGTACTGACTTTCTTTTTACCAAACAGAACCTATCTTTCCATATGCATAACATGCCAGCTGGAAGTGTGTGTTGGGTACTGACATACAAATTATTAGCACATATTTTGTTTCCTTGAGTGTCTATATCAAGCCTGGAACATAGTGTACTATTCCTGTTCACATTTTTCTCACCAGTGCACTTTTATGTTGACTGTTCTTCCTCCTCAAGGAAGACACATGATAGAGATTCCAGGGCCAGATTCTCTTTTTGAATAGAAACCTTACTCTTAATCACATTTTAAAGAAATTTACAAAATAAAAAATAAAAAAATCTAAACCAAACAAAAAACCCCCACAAATAAACTAAAACAAAACAAAACAAAACAAAAAAACACCAAACAACAATTACTTAAGTGTGCATATCAATTATATCAAAATATTTTGATTTGACATTAAGCACCTTATCAGTATGCACCATGGATGTTCTTTCTGAAAGGAGCTAGGTGTTTATTTATTACTGTTAGACTCAATTTTGATTTAGGATTCAACCAATAAGATTATTCTGACTAACAACAGATTAATTTGCACCTCCTGGACACTGCTTCATTACAGAGCATTGGTGTCCTTCCTTTTGTCCACCCATTAAACAGAAATGTCTTCTGCAAAACAGTGGTTCTCTGGTGTTTTATTAGCCACACCAATAGTCACCTGAGCCTGGCTACCTTGAATTAGAAAGTTAAAAAAAAATAATATGAATACATGTTTGTTTTTAAAAATGTATTTTATGTCCAGAACAGCAGCCACAATCAGGTACAGCAAGGTACGCATTTATGTTGCAATTTTATTTTTCTCCAGAGGGAATGAGCAGGAAAGGGAGACAAGATAGGGTATTTTTCTTAATTCTTCTCTCAGTCAAAATCTCCTTAAGTACAACAGCAGCTCTGTAAGTCTTTTGTACTGAACTCTGTTTGGTTTCTGTTAGCTCATAGCCAGTTCACTCAATGGAAAGCCATTTTGCTGCTTCTAGGTAACCTCTGTAGGCATCTCTATTAAGGTCTAGGTCTATTTTTGGCTCTTTTACTCCTCCCCACTTCTTTCTGCCTTTTCACACCAGCACGCTTTGTTGGTGAGATGCATCAGATCTAATACATAGAATGACAGGATCAAAGAATGACAGGATCATAGAATGACTTAGGTTGGAAGGGGCCTTTAAAGATGACTCCGCTCCAATCCTCCTGCTGTTTCAGGGTTGCCGCTCACCAGATCACACTGCTCAGGCCCCCGTCCAGCCTGGCCTTGAACTCATCCAAGGATGGAGCATCCAGAACTTCTTTGAGCAACTTGTTCATTCAAGGACCTAAGACTTTCCCTTAAATTTCCAGGTCAGCAGTTTTTCCTTAGAACTAGATACTGGTGTATAAGGTTGCATTAAAAAACCTGCTTGATGTGTGAAGCTGAGTAATTCGGCATCATACTCAAGAACAGTAAACCTCTGATGGGTCTAGAGGGGAAGACATATGAGGAGCGGCTGAGGTCCCTTGGTTTGTTCAGCCCAGAGAAGAGGAGGCTGAGAGAAGGCCTTATGGTGGCCAACAGCCAACTCATGATCTCTGCTCTCTGGTGAAAGCAGTAGGACCCAAGGGATTTTGAGTGGCACTGTGTGAAGCCAGGAGTTAGACTCCTTTTGGGACCCTTCCACCTCAGGATATTCTATGTCTCTATGATTCCTTCTTTTGTTGCTTTTTGCAGCTAGGGTTTTGCTCACTTTTGGTTATGATACAGTTCAAGCATCTGTGCTGTTTGTGATTGTCCTTGAATTTATGGACTGGTTATTATTGCCACTGTTGGTGTTGCAGAACCATCTCATAGCTCAGTATAAAATCTGGATTAGGTGATGCGCAGTGAAAAGATCCTCTTTGCCTTACATAGCCATCTGAGTGGACAGAATGATAGGAGGAAATGGAGACTTGAGAATGAAATGACTTGCCTAAGGTCCCAGAGCAACACAGCAGCAGAACTAGCAAAGAATCATAGAATCATTAAGGTTGGAAGAGACTACTACGATCATCTAGTACAACCATCAACCCATCACTACCATGTTCACTAACCGTGCCCCTCAATGCCGCATCTCCACGTTTCTTGAACACCTTCAGGGAGGGAACTCCACCTTCTCCCTGGGCAGCCTGTTACATTACCACTTCTCCAGAGAAGTAATTTTTTCCTAATATCCAGCCAGAACCTCCCTTGGCATTTCTTAATGCCATTCTCTCTCATCCTATTCCTATTACCTGGGAGAAGATACCAACTCCCACCTCACTACAACCTCCTTTCAGGGAGTTGTATACAGTGATAAGTTCTCCCCTGAGCCTCCTTTTCTCCAAACTAAACAATTCCAGTTCTCTCAGCCTCTCCTCATAAGCCTTGTGTTCCAGATCTTTCACATCTTCATTACCTTTCTTTGGACATGCTCCAGAGCCTGAAAGGAGACAACCTCTCTCTGTTTTGTTTTGGCTTCTTCAATATCCATTGATGAACAGCTCTGAAGGGAACAGGGATGACAATTATAGTTTCTAGCACTGGTATAAGAACCCCTTTCACTCTCACCAGGAAGGGCATCCTGGTCTCTTCTGTTTCCTTTTCCTTTCCTGCCTGCCCTATTCCACATGCACCTACACAATTAATTCAGAGATGCTTTCTCACTAATACAGCTGAATTAACGTCACCTGCTTTCCCCTTTATCATTTTGATAAGCTCTATCTGTCCCAGCAGGAGGGAGGGAAGAGTTTTAGAGTGCAATGACAGACTGCTGGATCCATCTGAGAAAGAAAAGCAGAAAAAGGCAACACACGCACCACAGAAAAATGACAAGAGAACAGTTAAGATCAGTCACTGTGTTGGGTACCACAGACAAGCTGGGTAATAGATTACTGACTGATGCTCTGTCTTTGCATGAGACCATTAATTATGACTATTTCCTGGCTTGAATTATTTTTGTAGTCTGCAGTAGGCAGGCAGTATTTGTAAGGGAAAGTATTCAAGTTTCACATATGTCAGGCAGAGAGAACAGAGAGAGTTGGGAACAGGCAGCAGACGGTGAGCTTCAAAGGAACAGACAAATAAAAGCCCCCTAGAGCAAAGAATACCTCAGAGACAAAATGGGAAGCCTACAGCCTGCGATACTATTCAGGAAGATTTTATTAGTAGACTGTAAAAATCCAACCAAGAGAATTGAGCTGTGTTGTTTTAAAGAGTTATGGTGGAGAGTTTCAGACTACACCAGGAAATTCTAAACCCCTGCTGAACCTATGTGTTTGCCATACAAGCCTAGAGTCATTAAGGTTGGAAAAGACTGCTAAGATCATCTAGTCCAACCATCAATCCATCCTCATCATGCCTACTAAACCATGTCCCATGTTGCAGCCACAACTGTATTAGTTTTATAAGGCAAGAACCACATCTGTTCATTTTGGATAAGCGATCTCATAGATTGAAAGTGTGATGCTTGCAATCCCTTTCCATATTGTGCTGCCCCCATAGCCAGGCTTGGCTACCAGGTCTGAATGGTTCAAAATCATGGAGTACCTCCTGTTTTGGTTACCCACACACCACGTATCATTATTGGCATGAGCTGTCATATCTTCATCAACAGAGCCAAAGACTGAGGAACCAGTCATGTATACCTATTGCAAGAACATGAAGTCATGAGATCTGTAAGAACTCAAGGCATCATTACACGTATTATAGAAATACTTGGAAGCTATATATATTTAAAAGAATATATAGATTGGATGTGCTTTCATATATATCTAAGTATATATTTACATACAGAAACTCACCAATAGATGAAAGCAGGAGAATAAGTGAGAGGAGCTTGCTTGTACAGGAAATGATTTTTAGGAATGGGATTTCTTTCATCCAGGTTTTAATTGATGAAAACCTGATCACCTAATGCTCAGACTGGTTATTTGGAAAAATTTCTTCTCAGAAAGAGTGGTGAGGCATTTGAACAAGTTGTCTAGGTTGTTGGTGGAGTTACCATCCCTGGAGGTGTTCAAGAAAAGTGGAGATGTGGCACTGAAGAACATGGTTTAGTGAGCATAATGGGGATGGGTTGACAGCTGGACTAGGGGATCTTAGTGGTCTTTTCCAGCACTAATGATTTTATGATTCTATGATTCTATGAAAAGTCACTGAATCTTTAGGCAGCACCATAGAAGAAAATGTCCTTTGGAGATGACTTTTCCTTCTCTGTAGCTCAGGGAGGAAACATAGATGATTACTTTTGTATTAGGTGGTTCAATTCTCCAAGATCTGAAAACACCTCAATAGTGCAATTTTAAGTAATTTCAAGTACTCCTAAGTAACTTCTTTACAGTTATGTTGTTTCATCTACTGTAGCCAGTTCCCCCATACTTCTACTATATCTCAGCTTAGTCTTGGGTTGTTATAGTAATCATAGAATCATAGAATCATTGAGGTTGGAAAAGACCACTAAGATCATCAAGTCCAAACATCAACCCATTCCCACCATGCCTACTAAACCTGTCTGACACCTATAACAATGTAATCACCTCTTCTATAGAGATCTGAAGAAGTGCAGCCTTGAGCCAAGGCTTGTTTCACGCACTGTGAATCTTTTTATTGCTGTGTGTATGGCCCTGGAATTCACTGGAGCAGAGGATGAATGCGTAGAGAACTTATTTTCCTTAGCTCCTGTGTAGATCAGGGCTGAGAGAAGTAGGGAAGAGCAGGAATACCATGGACTCCATCTGAATGCAAGTAGCTCAGCTACTGAGCCATACATCTATTGCATGAAGAAGAAAGGCAGAGAGCAGTCCAGTATCTCTCTTCATTGTTCTCACTCTACATCTTGACTCAGAGACTCCATCACATGACAGCAGCATCAAAGTGGGAAACACCACTTAAGTGCAAGTGAGTGAAAAGAGCTCCAGGTTTGTTTGCTTGTTTGAACAGAATACTCTATGGGTATTTTCCCTTTTAAAATTCTGGTTCTATTTTTTATTCCTCTCATCACTTAGTACCTGAGAGCCTAATTTCTAAAGAAGTTAATGGTAAGGGAGTGCTCATCCTGCAGATGCCAAGGAAGCAGTCTCCTTAGCAACAGCAGCCATGGAAGCAATCAGATCTAATTAGTTCCTCAACTCATTCATGTCCATTGCATTCCCTGCAGTGTCCTGCCTGATGGATGAGTTGGCCTTTATATTATTTTAAGTGGCCTGAGGTACAGATAATTCCCTTGTGAACATTTGATCTCACCCCTATCAGACGTCTGCCCTCTTCATTGTTCAATGAAAATCCAGCTTTGGTGTTCAGAAAAACAGTCAAAGCAAAGATACAGAAAGAAAAATCATTCTTGAATTGTGCAGAGAGCAGATGCAGCTGGAAGCTGTGGAAGTTTCTTCAGCGGTGGTCCTCTGCAGTGATATAACACTCACAGTGAAATTCAACATTAAAGAGGTAGAAACTTACTCTCTGAGGTCCATTTTTATCTCTAAAAGGACATTAGCTATTGCAAAAAAATAATTTGCTTGCAAGTTGTGGTCATGTACTATCCAAAGCTAGAGCTGATGCTTCCAGATGTTTCGGCAGTAAGCTGCAGATCTGTGAGAGCTGAAGGAATGATGTCTCCACCACTAAAAAAGCTTTTATAATGATGTAAAACACGACCCGTGAGTTCCACACACACAAGCAGATTATGTTCTCCTAAAGCAAGTGGGCAACGTGATCCTGTAATTCTTTATGGCTGTGAGACCCCCCAGTGAGTGAAGCAGAGGTTCCCAGGCTCTAAAGTTAGTAACGGAAAACATCTGGCACTCATTCCTCTTGCAGAAGACAGCATAGCAAATAAGTAGGTACCCACCTTTCTTCTCACCGCATGGGATGAGCTACAGGAAAGCCATTGCCGGTTTGAGCAGGAGATGGGTCATGACTCATTGTGTGGTCCCTGTGTTTCCAGGCCCAGGGAGCAGCAAGATTCATACTCAGAGTCATTCTTGACATTTCCTACTGAAACCCTTATTAACTCCCTACTGAAATCCTTATTAAACCACTACTCCAGGACTTGACAGCTCCTGCTTGACTTTTAATATGTTTAGGCAGAGACTCACTGAGTCTGTGAGGGGCCAGAGCCAAGGTTCCTAGGAGACAGTCCCCTTTGCCTTCACTGAATGACTGTCATAGCCATGTCATGCTGCTTTTTATATATAGCAAGTTTGTTACATCTGATGCTTGGACCATTGCTGTATCTATTTCATGGCCCCTTTGCACTCCACTGTCCCTTCCCACATATTTACTGTTGTACAGTACAGAGCTGTATAATTAGAAGCTATATCTCTAACCTTTCAAATCCATGCATGGCCAAGCTCCATTTCAGATCCCAGATTCCACAAGGGCAGACACAGACCTTTTTCTAGTTATGAATACATCCATTCACCTCCTTAGATCCAGTCAGGAGGATGAATAGCTCACCATTTTTTCTCCTTCTTTAACCCAAAAACAAGCAATACAGCAACAAAAGAGAAAGGGAAAGCACACACCTATTGAGCAGCATCCTGTCTGCTTGTGTCTCCATTCATAAATCATAGAATCATAGAATCAAAGTATCATTAAGGTTGGAAAAGGCCACTAAGATCATTTAGTCCAACTGTCAGCCCATCCCCACTATGCTCACTAACCATGGTCTACCCATTTCTTGAACAACTCCAGGGATGGTTACTCCACCAACAACCTGGGCTGCCTATTCCAATGCATTACTACTCTTTCAGAGAAGAAACGTTTCCTAATATCCAACCTGAACCTCTCCCGGTGCATCTTGAGGCCATTACTTCTCATCCTATCACTGCTACCTGGGAGAAAAAGCCGACCTCCACCTTGCTGCAGCCTCCTTTCAGAGAGTCGTAGAGAATGAAATCCATCCTGGAAGGCTGCAAATCTGCATTATATCCTGACATCCTATATAGATGGAAACTCATTAGATTGATTTTCCACCTGCATCAAAAATTTAGTCATTGATAACATGGTAGTAAACAAGTAAAACTAGTTAAAGGTTATAGTTCCTTGAGAGATGTTAGAGGGTAGAGGAAAAGTGAAACAGGACCAAGGAAACTAAATCATTTTTTGTCTTTTTTAGCATTATTCATACCTTAAGCAAATGTAAACTGTCGGGATGGGAATCTATGCAGAATGCTTCTCTGTAGTCACCGTCACCTCTGTCTCGTTTCCATAGAGATTTAGGTCCCTGCATTCAGCAGCAAAAATCCTGATTGACACCTTCTACCTACTGAGATGTAGAGCCTCAGCAGCATAGAAACAAGTTCTGAATGCTTATGAATGCCTTGTGACAGAGGACTGAGTTTTTCAGGATTCCCTTATTTTATTTATATATATTTTTAGTGTTGTTATTATTATTTTATTATTAAGTTTCTTCCATGCCATGGAAAAGGCACTGGCTTGATAGTTCCAGAGTCTGTGGCTGCATCTTTATTTCAGCAACCAGCTAAAACCACAGGGAAATGGTTATTTTGCACTCTGAATAGTAGAAAAAAGAAAGGTTGAGTAGGAGGAAAAAAAAAAAACAAAGGTGCTTGATTGCTTCTGGTGATCAGAATTGCAAAGGAATACAAGTTCATGAGTTGTGGGTAGTCTTGGAAGGGTTTTCCACAAAAGCGGGAAAATGTGATTTCCCAAAGACACGACAGTGTACAAGGGGCCAGGCAAGGTGATGTTATTCTCTACCCTGAATGCACTGCAGGGTTTAGGATTAATTGGTGCCGTTGCGTGAAGCTGTTTTTCTCTCGGTTGGCAAACGAGCCTAGCTCTGGTCTCATTGCCCCAGTGTGGTGCTGGTTTTGGACATTCAACACTTTGTCTCTGAAAAGACATCATTGGGTGACATGTATGTGTAAAATGGGGAATTCTTTCTTTAAACAAGGCAGACTCTTCCTGTTTGTTTTTGTTGCTTCCAAGCCCTGTTTCACACTGCATGTTTACAACGAAAACAATTCTACTCTTGTGCAAGAAGTGTTGCCAAACAGCGATTTCTGCTGATATAGGTAACAATTATCCCAGTTTTCCAGCTGTTTCCAGGTGAAACAGCTTTGCCAATGTGTTTCTGTTCTGCAGAGATTTTTCATGGTCTCCTCTGGGTCATCTAGCTTGGCCCAGTGGCTGCTGAAAGGCTCCCTTTAACTAGTTTGATTTAAAGTAAAAGCAACAAAAAGTAGTGAAAATTGCCAGGAAAAAATAAAGTGGATTTTCATGTTCTTGATAGATGATGTGTGACATATTCTACAAAATGACATTTACCAGCTGTTCAAATCTGATACCCCGTATAAAAAGCCTACAGTAAAATTATTTCACTGGATTTTTAAGAACATTGTCTGCTGTTCCAGGTGCCTGAATTGTACATACATCATTGCATCAGTCTGTGTGTGCCTGCTGGTCAAAGGTTGATTCTGTATGGAATTTGTAATATCTATGATGCCCCAGATGCTCTGGGCAAAGCAGAACCTGAGAAGATTTTTGTGCTCTTGTCATAGAGAGGCAACCATGAGTCTGCCCATTGGTGGGAAAGTGAGAGAGAAGGTAACAGTGTGGTCCAATGTGATGTGAACAAACCTCATAAAGGTCAAGAGATGTTAATTTAGTGAAGCTTCATTCACTTTCAGGCCAGCCTGTCTGATCAAGGCAAAGGGAAGTGAGCTGCAATGCATAAAGATCAGCTTAATTCTGAACAAGATTTGAAGCTACAGGGCTTAAAGTCTTCCAAGTAGTTTCCTACACAGTGCCTTTACTGAGTTCGGTTTTTATTTTCTGCAAGTGTCTGTGTAGAGGAGATCTCAGAGTTAAGGGCATTTGGAACATGATAAATTAGGGTCTAGTTTCTACTTGATTCCAAGGAGTTTTAGGTTCCTTAAATGGCCATGAGAAACAAGTGATAGTGATTGCAGAGAAAACTATTACCTGATCAGTGAAAGTACAAAATGCTAATGAAAAATCCTACACTGTCGTCTGTTTCTAACACTGGTAAATAATTAATCACCATGCCTCTGTTTCTCCACGTATAAATGAGAATGATATCTGTGATGGCGATATAGGCTGACGTATGCAATATGAGTGATATCTCAATGGGGACTCTAAGGTGTCTGTAATCATTATTTAATTTCTCTTAGACATTTTGTAAATCACTCTCTCCACTTTAGTACAACTACCTTCCAAGGAAAAATAGGAGGACACCATATCCCAGGTATCCCAGGTGTCTTCACTGGGACTCTTTGCACAGCATGCTATTGAAAGTCTGGACAGCGTGTTTTGGGATGTGGCACTGACTGGAAGTGAGCCAGTTTTTCTCATTAGGTCTAGGGGCTATCAGGGACCTGAGAGGTCTGTGGAGCTATGGGGATTAGGGCAGAAAGTTGACTGCTTTAGGCTGTAGAAGTCCAGGAGACAATTAGCTTGGTGAACAGGGAGGGAATAACCCCAGGATTTCCTCTTTCTGGTACATAAAATCCCTACCACTCTCATCAGAGGAGTGCTAAAGGAACCCTTACGCCATCTAGAAAGTCTGCTTTCAGATTACCCTGATGGCTAGTGAAAGAACCCGGTGGGAGTGCTAGAGTGACAGCATTAGTAGCCAACAGAAGAGCAAGTGCTGTCATCTACCTGGACTTCTGCAAGGTCTTTGATATTGTCCCACATCACATCCTTATCTCTAAGTTGGAGAGAGAGGGATTTGAAGAGCGGATTAGTCAATGGATAAAGAATTGTTTGGAAGGTCACAGTTAGAGGATTGTGGACAATGGCTCTATGTCCAAGCTGATGGTGGTCAAAAGTGGTGTCCTCCAGGGGCCAATCTTGGGACCAGTGTTGTTCAGCATCTTTATCAGTGACCTAGATTGTGGGATTGAGTGCACCCTCAGCAAGTTTGCTGATGACACTAAGCTGAGTGATGCAATTAACACAACAGAAGGAAGGAATACTATTCAAATGGACCTGGGCAGGCTGGAAAATTGGGCCCACATGAACATAAGGAAGTTGAAGAAGGCCAACTGCAAGGTGTTACACTTGGGTCGGGGAAATCCCAGATATATGTACAGACTGGGAGAATAAATTATTAAGAGCAGCCATGTAGAGAAGGACTTGGGGGTTCTGGTGGACAAAAAGCTGGACATGAGCCAGCAGTGTGCTCTTGGAGCCTGGAAGGCCAACAGTATCCTAAGCTTCATCAGAAGAGGGGTGGCAGCAGGCAGAGGGAGGGGATTGTCCCCCTAAACTCTACCCTTGAGAGACCTCATCTGGAGTGCTGCATACAAGCCTGGGGCCCCTAGCTCAGGAAGGATATGGATACAAAGAAGGATCATTCATCATCTATGTTGTGGTAAGGAATTCACTTGAGGTAAGGGTTTCATGCTGCTCATAGAATCTTCAGAAAACTCTGCCTCATTGAGGTGTGCAGCATAGAAGCACACGGCAAGTATTTTTGGCAATGAGAGAAACAGTGGAGGTCTTGTAAGTTCAGCAGTCAAATAAGGAGTGCATAAAATGGAGAAAGCTGCATTCAGAGGAGAAATCTTCCAAATCAATTAATGGATGAAGCTGGAGATGAAAAAAAAAAATAGCATATGCCTCTGAGTCCTGTAACAAAACCCTTTTGGTGATGAGTATTCTAACCTTTCCCTTTTTATTTTTTTCTTTCTTTTGTTATTTTTTTTTCAGTTTGAAGTCAGTTTGTAAGTAGTGATGTTTAGGAACAAAAAGTCAAAAAGGTTTATTTTGAAAAAGATGATGCTATTCCTTTAGGGAAAAAAAAAAAGAATCAAGAGCAATCACACTTATTCCAACAAGTAAGTCTATAAGGTTCAGGTCTTAATGAGTTCTGATTTTCTATGGAATTTAGGCTTTTGTTTGTGTTCTCTGATACATCATATTGCCTGTGCCCATGTGAGAGCAATGGCATAACTGTCTTCTGTTCAGCAAATCTATATAAGAAACATACAGAATAACAGAATAGAATTACAAAGTCATTAAAGTTGGAAAAGACCACTAAGATCATCTAGTAAAACCATCAACCCATCACCACCATGCCCACAAACCCATGTCTCTCAGTGCCACAAATATAGGCATTTATTGACTTTGTGAACCTTTGCTTGTGTGTGATGTAATCGCACAGGTTGAAAGGTATTAAACTTGCAAGGGAAATGATGGAAAGAGACATTTACTCTGCTTACTCAGTTTCAGAAACATAGGCTAAAAAGTAATAAAAATGGTTGTCTCCTGAGTAATTATCACTTGCATTTATCATCCAAAACTGTTGCTGAATTGAACCCAATTTTTCACCTAGCAATCCACCTTTCTGTGTTTGATTATTAGATATTGGTTGTAGAAAGCATGTAACCTGCCTTTAATGCCTGCTTGTAGTAGCTGTGGGAATAGTTTTAAAATAATGTCCAAATGCATGATCACAGTGAGTGCCTAGAGCTTCAGAGCATCATATTGACATGGAAAGTGGAGCCATTACAGCAGATTGTGTCAATAAGAAAAATTTCACAGCCTCCCTAATTACACATTGCTTTGCTGGAAAAAAGTGGCTCTAGGGAAGCAGTTAAGCTGTGCATAAACATATGTCTGCCAGAGGAGTCAATAAATATGATTTACATGACTGACCGGTGCAATCACTTTGATCAAAAATAAAAGGAGAGAAAGGAGAAAAATGGGAGAACACATTTCATATGTGAATGCTATACTCTGAGAAAGTCCCTTTCACAACTTTCTTTTAGCTGCCTTAAAAAAAGCTCTGATGAAGAGTGAGTGAGGGAAAAAAAAGGAAAAGGGAAATGGAAAGGGAAAGGGAAAGGAAAGAAAAAAGAGAAAAAGGAAAAGGAAAAAGTAGAAAAAGGAATAAGGATAAGAAAAGAAAAAGGAATAGGAAAGGAAGAAAAAGAGAAAGAAAAAAAGAAAAAGAAAAAGGAAGGAAAAGGAAGGAAAAAGAAACAGAAAAAGAGAAAGGAAAAAAGAAGAAGAAAAATCAAATATGCATGAATCAATGACTTCTTATCAGTTCTGTGTATGTGTGACCTCACATTCATTCTCAACCAGAAGAGGAGTCTGAGTATCTCTGCATGCCCCAGAAAACACAGGATGTGGGGTGTTCCCACTTTGATTTTGGAGGGGATTTCCACTAGCTTGAGGCAGGTAATCTATTGCTGGGCTATATCTGTTCCAGGTGACTCCCTGCTGATGAATCCAGGAGCACTGATAAGGTATTTCTTCAGTAAATGAAGATGTGAGCTCAATGAATCTCTAGAGATTTTAAGCTAGAGATGTCAGAAAGAAAATAAATAACAACTATTGGATTCAAATCCATAAAGATCTGCAACAAAATTCATCTGGTACTGTCAGGCATTCCCCAGCCTCATCCACCTTTCTCACCTCCTTTGGCAGGGTACTCCCATCGCTTGCAAATTCTTCCACTGCACCTTGGCCATCAGCCCTCCTTACCACCATTAATTGTCCTTGATTTCTCCCTTCTTGCCCTTAGACATCCTCCACCAAAGCAGCCATATATCTTGTATTGTTGAAGCTGTGTGAGTTTGCCAGGTGAGGATGAAGGATAACAAGAATGATTTTTCTCTTTTATAACGGTTTTTAGTTTTAATTCCCACAGTGCACAGTGGAGTTCTGCCCCCCTCTGCTGGAAGAGATCAGCATCTCCAGCTGAACTGCTCCTGGCTTTCATTCTTGAGAGGTATGTAGCATTGATCCTTGCAGTAGATCCAGCCCTTTGGCCATGCCCATAGACCATGTGAAGTCTAACCTTCTTCTCCTGCCCAGTTTCCTCCAATGCTCTCCCAGCATGGGATGACTTTGTCTTCACTCTGTTGCTGATCTGACCCCTCAATGGCTGTTTTTCACCTCTTTTCTATTGCTAGGAGCACAAAGGTGGAGCTTAAGCTGTGGATCCAAATTACATCTTCAAAATTCCATAGAATTGTAGAACCTCTGAGTTGGAAGGGACACGTCAGGGTCATTAAGTCCAACTCACAGCTCCACATAGGACCACTCAAAATTCAAACTATGTCTGAGAGCATTGTTCAAATTCTCCTCAAACTCTAGCAGCTTGGTGATGTGACCACTCCCCTTTCTCACACTTGAGTTTGTGTTTGAATGATCTGTAAATAGCAGAAGACACGAGGGTTACCCATTGGCATCTAGGGATCTTTGGCCATCAGGCCATATCCTGCCTTTCCACCAAAGGGAATATCAGGGACATGCATTTGGCAATGTCCCATGCCATGAAGGTCTTTGGGGCCAGATCTTTGAACTTAGCCTATTGCAGAAATATGTTTAAAACTCTCTGAGCTATTTCCCATGACCTGTTCCCTTCCCTCAGTCCTGATGACTTGGAGGTATTTTACATGTAATGAAACCAGAGAATGGAGAATATCCCTGATGTAGAGGAATACATCAAGTTGCAAAGCAGTAGTCTAATAGCAGCTCCTGGATATCTGTGCTGTTGAGTGCTGGCTACTCTGACTGCTGAAGTCCTTTTAAATATCAGGTAGAGTTAATTCAGGCCTAGCAGCCTCTTTACTTTGTCCTGACTTGCCTCAGCTCATCCATGCAAATTACTTCTCAGTCGTGGGTAGATGTGATTGCCTTCTGTTTCAGTCAACTTTCTCTTTGCTGTACTCAAAAAGAGCCTGCACAATCCACAGTCCCATGTCTCCCAGCCTCCTGGGCCACGAGACCCAATATGAGAGGCTAAATAAAACAATTAAAACACCTCCTTCCCTATCCACATCTAAACTCTCTTCTCAAAAGACCTGGTACATTCAATTTCTATGTCAGTTATCTAATCTTGCTGATAAGTAAGATTTATGACTCAAATAAGCCCAGATGACTGACAAGACTACATTTTCAGAGAGCAATAAATACTCGAGTATCCCATGAACCGAGGAAGAAAGATAAGAAAACAAGGCACAAAGCATTTGAAGCAGGTATTTCAAAGTTTTATTGTATAAATCTACAAAAGGCTTTGCTACAATAGCAAATAAAGTGTAGCACTATTCTATTGACAGGTTCTAGTGGTTTGGTGTGATCTTGTAACTCCAACATAACACGTGAGGAATAAGCTGTCTGATACAGTCAGGACAAGTGATGTCGGCTTACAAAGACCTTTGGCTTCAACCCCTATAACCTGCAGTGATTCAATGTGTTTGCCTTTTGTACAAGGTTGTTTGAATTAATAATATTTCTAGTAAAAATAAAAACTCTAAGGTAGTTTTGTCAGAATCAGATGTAAAATTGCCTAAGGAACAAAAATCCAGTAGTTGAAATTCGCTAAAGTTTCACAGGCACAACACATACACACTTCTTCATTCACGTGACTTCGCCCCAGAAAAACAACCTACCAGTCCTTCCTGGAGAAGCTGGTAATATAAACCAGGGTGCTACAAGTAAAGCTCCAGTCAGCTAGGAGCAATAACTGAAATAAAATCAGCCAAGGATATTCACTTGTGCACATTCCACAAAGTCAGCTGAAAATGTATAAAGCTCAGGACCAAATCAAGTAGCACAGGTAGGCTAATTCATTGGAAAGTCTACGGATGTAGAAAATGCCTATTGAGGCAGTTAGGTCCCTTGAGAGGGACAGTGGAAATTAAGCACCTCAAAATCAAACTTCATTTTGACCAAGGGATGATGCCTATCAAGTTGACTTTTACATGTTCTCACATCTTTTTCTAGTCCTGGACATGTTTGTTGAGCAGTGTTGGAATGCACATATGAAGTTCCATTGGCTTACTTTAAACACAACAAAACAACCCAGAATTTGGTTAAGTAGATTTTTTCACTCAAAACACACACTCCCGCACTGACACGCACACATGCATACCCAGGACAGTTGGCTCTGGAAGAGAGAGGAACCAACTGGATCCTTTCAAATGAGATGTGAACCAAAACTGTCTTGCAAAAAGGCTTGGTTCAATTCACATATTGTTTTTCATGCACCTTTTGCACTCCCTGGGTCTGGATGGAAGCAGCCACACCAAAGCCAGCACAAGAACCCTGGTTCTTGCAGTAACTCTGGCCCATGCAGATCCAGGAAGTGCCTGCTGTTTCACAAGAAAGTCCCTTTTGGCAAGACAGCTGGCCCTGTTGTGCAAACTCAAGCAGTTCAGACAAGCATCTGAACCCCAGGATGCTTCTCCGAACCTCCAGAGCTGTTTGAGGTTTGAAAACTGATACCCGCATGAAATGAAGCGACCCTCAACTCAGGAAAAATGAGTCACAGCCTTGAGAGCATGGAGGGTTCGTAGCCTGTGTAGGGTCAGTCATTTGGCAAAGTTAATCAGGAAAGTTTTTTTCTAACTGATAATCCAGTGAAGATTTCTCAGTGGCCCCAGATGGCAGAGGTATGGTATCATCTCAACAGACAGTCACTACAAGTCCAGCATCCTTGCTGTCCTCAAGGCCCAGATTTGGCTCTTTTGTTCTGCCTCTTGGTTTCTCTTTCTCAACACTTTCTCCTGCACTTGGACTAGCTGGACCAGCTCAGCCCTTCCTTCATCCTGTTGGAAGTGGCTCCACCTTTCACTCAGGCTCTCAGCATCTTGAGTATGGCATTGCACTGCATGGGAGGCTCTTTGGTGCACACTTTGCCCTCTGTCTTCTAGCAGTGCTTGCTTCTCACCTGGGAAGACAGGACTCTTGGGCACAGAGGAGGAAACTCAGTAACAGCAGCAGGAAGCTCTAAAAGAAAAAAATGACACAGCTCAGGTTAGATTTCCGAAGTGGTGAGTGCAAGGGATTTCTCAGGAGATGGGTTAATATTCAGCTGTGCCCACCAGGGGCTCAAGGGCTGGAAATCCCATTAGGCATTTCAGTTTAAGCATTTTCCAGTGGTCCATTGCAAAGGAAGGCAGGACAGACACCACTCCCAGGGCATTAATCACTGGAACTGATGCTTGTGTTCCCAAATCAAGCAGCTGAAATCCCATTATCTGGTGGTGATAGACCATTGTGACTATTAGGTCTGAGGTCCCAAGACTAGCACGGATATTTGCACCTGGGCTATTCAGTATCTTGAGAAAAGGTATGAAGATGCTAAGAAAGGCCTATAAGGATAAAAGGAGAGGTAATTACCTGTGCCAGGCTTTCATTCAGACAGCGGATCTGGCACCGGGTGGCTGGGGATCCTGGCAGCAGATCCCATGTTGAATCATTGGTTTTGAAGTCTTTTCCCTTTGGCTTTCCTTCCAAGTCTCGAGCACTGTGATTTTTTTTCTCAGAGGAGGATCTGAATGAGTCACTGTAATCAAGAGAAGATAACGCTTGTAATGCATGGCCAGCTCATCCTCAGCAGTGACACCCACTCCTCCACCACCCATTCCAGGTCATTAGTGAGAACTGCTCATTTCTCTCTGCAGACACAGCCACTGCAGACTAACTCACTCTAAACAAGTGAGAAGAGAGCCCTCACTCCTTCTAACGCAGACTCACATCTAGGCAAATGTGCAGAACAGATATGCATCCACTTTGGGCTGTGCATGGACCTGTGACATGTTGTCCCAGCTGGGCACTCAAGCCCAGAACTTCATTGGGCAGATCCTTCCCACCCCCTCCCCATATTAATAGGAATGTGTAAGATACTGTTGTGTTTGGAAACTTCCTTTTCACTGTCCTTTATTTCCCTCTGGTTGTCCCTCCCTTCTTTTCTTCCAAGCTCCAGCCTGCCATCTATAGTGCTCTATGTCCCATTTATCCCAGTGTAAGGCTACCACTGGACAGGCTAACTTAGGTCTAAGGAGTGCAGACAGAACAATGTTAGAAAGTTGTCCTACCTTCAGCCTCTTGGAAGGAAGCAAGCCAAAGGTCTTCCAAGCCACTATTGCTGATGTTGCAGTGCCAGGAACATCCCAGGGACACTCCTGTTGCTGCATCCCTGCTGTATCTCCTCGCAGAGATGTTTCTTATTTGGTCTGGTGATGAATGCAGATGATGCTCAAGATGAGTCCCACCTTGAGAAGCTTCAAAGAGCCAAATTTCATCATTCTCACAGCAATTTCATCTCTAATTCCTATCATCAGGCATCAGTCAAAGCAAGGTGAAGGCTGAGCATTACTGTCTCAACATGGAAAATGTCACCAAGTCCAAACCTGTCTCCATCCATGACAAAGGGATTGTTGTAGAAGTTCTGTGTGAGCAAACAATGCTTTGTCCTCAGGTGCTCCAGGACAGAGGTGCTAGACTTTCCAAGAGTATTTTGAGTCTGTCTGTTAAAGCAGAAGTTCTTTATGATGCACAGGTTGAGCCTGTGCTGGGACACACAACTCCTCTTTTCACTTTGTTTTGCTTTTATATGGCAAAAGTTCCCGTTGTCTCCACACATCAGCATGGACATGATTTGCTGCTCTGGGGATATTTTGCTCTGGATTTAGGATGTGTTTGTTTGTTTCATTCAAAATATAAGAATTTATTTCCCATACCCCCCTCCCCATCCCCTAAAAATCTCTCTAGTGTTTTCTCTCTCCACCTTGACACTCTCTCTTCTCTGAAGGGAGACACATTCTCCTTTCAATAAATGAACTCAGAATTTAATCTGAAACTCTATTTACTGCTGAATGCACAGTGTAATGTGCAGAGAAAGGATGAAATTTGCTTCTGCACTGCAGTGACCTTGATTTGAGTGAACAGAAACTAAGATAAAGAGTAAACTGTCCTCTTGGGAGCAAAAGCACTAAAGCAGGTGTTAGGTGCAGTAGAATTAAAACCACTAAAAATTATCCAGATTCTTAAAGTTTTCACTTCATGATGTTATAGGATTTCTCCTTAAATAAACAAATTTTAAAAAATAAAAAATCCCTTACTCTTTTTGATTAAGATAGAATAGGAGATTGTCAAGTAAACAGAAGCCCAGTGGTAAACTAGAAATGGGCAAGGGTCAAAAGAAGGACGTCCTCTCAGAACAAGGATACCTCTTCAGACGAGGGAGGGGAGAAGGAGAAGAGATCCAGATGGGTAGGAACCCTCAGCCAATAGCTGCGCTCGTATGAAGTCCTTGAAAGCCGCCAGTGCCAAGCAACTGCTTCTGAATTTGGGGAATTGTCTCTAGTTTCTTGTCATGGGTCTTATAAAATAGTCCATTCCCTGCTGTGGTGCAAGTAGCATCTCCAGCACCACTGGATTGTGTGGCTCAAGTGAGGTGGGCAACCACATCCTAAGGTGCCTCTCCCCCTTCACCACCCTCCCCCCACAAGCAAAGTTAATTCCTTTGCTATGGGCTGTTGGACTGAGCACACCTCATGTCATGTCTCAGCTGGAACCTCTCTTTGAGCAGAAGCTTCCTAAATATGCCCCTTTCTCCCTTTCATGTAACCCAGATTGCCGTCTCCATCCAGCTAGCTCATATGACAGTAGCTGGTGGGCTAGGGGGCTCGGGTTGTGTCCCATTGCTTGGCACAGGACTGGCAGTGGTGGAGGGAGGCACGCTCTCTACAGAGTCCCCTGACTGAATCTCAGGGGTCCTCTGAGGGCTGGGCTCTTCCGAGTGGTCCATATTGCCTTGAACTTCCTTCCCTCTCTGAATCAGCTGCTCTAAGGTTTTGGGCAAGGGATAGCTCAAGAAGCGCTTCAGTTTGGGCTGGAGGGTTCCTACCACATACTGAATAATCTCTTCCTCATCTGCATCAACATAGAGGGTCTGATACAGGTCTCTCTTGCGCCAGAGAAACTGGTCCAGGGGCTCTCCCTCTTTCTGGGGTAGATCCAGCTCTCTTTTGATAGCATCCCTTGTCAGAGTCCCCTCACTGTACTGCAGGAACTCTTTCTTGAACTCAACCCAGTTCTTGACAGAGTCCTGCTTGTACTCCCACCACTTTTTAGCTGGACCGTTCATATGGTTTTGGATCTGAGACAGCCAGTACTCCTCTGTTCCACCCACCTGCTTCAAGTACTCCTCCAAGTGGCTCAGAAACTCATGGGGATCCTCAAAGATCTGAGTCTCCACTGGGGATGCTGGAGCATCCTCTGACACAGAGACCCACTGGTAGGAATCATGGGGGATGCTGGGCACCTCCCCAGGTGCAGGGGTCAGTGCATACATTTGGCTCATATCAAGGGCATAATCATATATTTCACCCTCACTTGGCCTTATCTCTGGGCCTCCGACCCCAACCGACACGGTCTGCTTGCCATGCTCCCCAGGGCAATATTTGCCTCCCATGGACTCCAGACGGTCCGCCCACTTCTCCAGACGAAAAAAGACCTCCTTCCAAACATTCATCTCTCTCTTAACCCATCTCTCCAGATGGGCAATGGTTTCCTGACATCTGGCCAGGCAGGCCTTGATGGACTTCTTCCATCTCTGATTATCAGTTGGCACATGGTCCTCTAAGTTATTCTCTAACTTCCCCACTGATTTCTGCAAACCTTTCAGCTCACGCTCCACCTGCTTGGACACTTCAGACAGGAGGTGCCGGTGGGTCCTCCTGACATGCTCCAACATTTCTGCCCTGCATTTCCCTATCTGTAGGATCACATTGGGCTTGTTGGCCACTCCACGGTGCCCCTGGTAGGAGTGGATGCCCGCATTAGTGACATTGTCCAGCTGCATGGCTCCTACTGTATGAGTACAGAAGACGGACAGAACTGGGTTTAAGCCCTGGCCCTAGAGCCTGCTCCTAAAAACCTCAACACAGCACTTCCCAAACAACACACAGAGACTTCTAAACCCCCCTCAAAGCACTTTGAGACACAAACACAACCAAATCAGATATCACCACAGAGCGAGCTGTTCAGTCCCCGTGGATCCCGGAGAGAGTTGGAGGCAAATTTCTCCTCCTGGAAATGCCGGTCTCACGTGCTCAGGGTGTCCCGAGAGAGGCAGGATCCTTCAGGAGCACAAGAAGAGGAGTTGGCTAAGGCTTCGGACCCCAGACGCGTGCCCGCTACCTGCTCGTCTGCAGCTGAGAATCTTGAACAATGCAGAGTCCCCGCTTGTTGAAATACAGAGCGATGCTCACAGAAGCTGGAAGCTGTTAGTGCTGCAAAAAAAAAAAAAAAAAAAATCCTGATGATTTCTTCTCCGGTAAAGTTGTCGAGACAAAATTGCTTTTGGTAGAGATGCAAAGAGCCGCTTCTCTTCCCTGTCTGAACTGCCACTAGTCCAGGCACTTCCATCTACTTATACCCCACACAGCTCAACATGTGGGTGTTGCCCTGCCTCCTCTCGCACTCTCAGCACAGCATTCATTGGAGGAAAAGCGAGGCCGGTGTCTGTGGCAACCCAGATCTTGGCAGCCTCCCCTTGCTTCCCACCCCCTCGCCTACGCCCCCAGACTCGACGCGAGAAGCTCTTGAAAGGTGCTGGAGACAGTTGGATAGATGGATGAGTAATCGCACCTTCCGCCTTTCAGATTGCAGGAAAAATACTTATTCATGCCACAACTATTTACTCAGCAAGGTCATCATTAGCATGCTTCTCCTGGCAGGGCTCTCAGAGGGAGAGATGAGGAGGAATTCAGTGTGTCACACCAAGGCAGATGCCCACGGTCCCCCCACACACCCTCACATGCACACACACACACACACACACACAGAGCTGCTCACTCCTAGTGCACATGCTTGGAAATGGTGACAATTCAGCAAGGGAAAAAAAAAAAAAAAGGAGAGCGAGAGAGACAAAAAGAAAAGAAAAGGAGGGGGGGAAGGAAAAGGGGGAAATACTCAAAGGAGCCACTTCAGTACACACTGCAGCACTCTGGACTTTTCTAAAGCACTGGCAGGTGGGAGTCATCCCCACTGCTTAATTGCACAAGACCAACCGCTATCTTGGGAATATTCAGTCAGGGAGGGGGACGGCATCCTGGTTTTTACACCAAATTAAATCCACCCATCAAAAGCCTGTTCCGTACTTAGATTGAATCAGATGCTTAATCAGTTAGCCAACCCACAAGCGCAGATGAAGCTACATTTGTTCTTTGCTCCTGACAAAGCAGGAAAAGCCAACCATAAAAGGAGACCCGGGGACTTATGTAAGCCAAAGATAAAGGATTCCCTAATCCGTGAGAGTTCCCCGCCGGAACCTCCCCGGAGAGGTTCTGAGGACATCCGGGGCTTCTCGTCCCCTCCTGATGACAGTGACCGGAGGCAATGGGATGCTGATTCATGAATATTACCTAAAAAGGGGGTTAAAGCTTGTTGCCATCGAGGAGGTGCCTTGCCTCTGCTCGAGATGGTGGGCAGTGTGCCAGGCAGGCTTAGAATGGGTCCCTGCTCCCTTGGCTCCTTGCCACATGTTTTCTTTTGGTCAGAGCAAAATGCACAGGTGATGGTCCTGAAAGGGGATCTCAGTGATCCCATGCATTTGGTCAAGTCCCCCAGGAGAAAAGTGGTGGTGGTTAAACAGCATGTTGGGATGAATGCCACGAGGGACAGGGGTCAGGACATCCCTCCCCACAATATCCACATGCTCTGTGAAAATGCATCTGTTCCCTACCAGATGATGCAGTATTGGCACATGAACAAATGATTCCGACTATTGGGGTAAACAGGAGGGTTATTTGGGGCTGTATGGTTGAGTTAAGGTGCCAGTGAGAAGGGAAAGGCACAAAAGTCTGAGGGTAGAAACCCAGGATTCCTAATCCAGCAGACCCTCCTAATGACACTTTATCCCACACATATCATAATAGGGGTATGACTGACAGGCTGCTATGCCATCTGTCTTCCTTATTTTTCCACATTCACCAGGCTTTCCTGGACATGAGATGTTTGTATAACTGTGCTTGTGTTTAGAGAGGGTCAAAATGAGATGATCTGAGGATGTGGGACAGATCAATAGGGTTTTTTTTTTTTTTTTTCTGAAATTTCTATACCCTAGAGAATTGCCCTTAAACCTGTCTTGCCTATAAAATATCACAGGAACTGGGAGATTCTATGCAATCTATGTACCTCTGGATTAGAGTAAGATTATTCTCTGGAAAGATTTTAAACTGGGATCCTCAGAAATGACCCTTAAGAGAATATTAGTGAATAGTATTCCAGCCCCTCCTAGCTCTCTTTCATTTTCCTTTAGTTTTCAGAGTGGGAGGATTCATCAGGGGCTGAATGGCATCTTTTGTCACTTAGAATCATAGAATCACAGAGCATCCTGAGTTAGAAGGGAACAACCAGGATTACCGAGTCCAACTCCTGGCTCCACACAGGTCCACCCAAAATTCAAACCCTGTGTCTGAGAGCCCTGTCCAAACAAGATAATTAACGTTGAAAGGGACCTCAGGAGGATTCTGGACCAACCTCCTGTTCCAAGTAGGGTCAGTCACTTCAGCATCAGATGAGGTTGTTCAGGGCCTTATCCTGACAGATCCTGAAAGCCCCAGGGATGGGGATAAGATAGCTCTCTTTGGACAACCTGTCCTCAGATGGAAAATATTTCTCCTTATATCCAGATTGAGTGTCTCATCTCTCTTTATGCCTGGTATCTCTTGTCTTCTCACCACTGATCTCTGTTTTCTCCATGATAACCTGCACACAGGTACAGGGGACCACTTTTTGGTCCACTAAAGCCATCCCTTCTCCAGGAGGAACAAGCCTTGGTCCCACAACAAGCAATATCAAGCATTCCAGCCCTGACCACCTTGACATCCTTTACTGAACTTGAACCAACTGAACAATGTCTTGTCTGAGGAGCCCAAAGCTGGATATAGTCTAATACATCCTGAACAGAGGAGATTAATGATTTCTATTGTTCTCCTGGGTGTACTCATACTATCTCAGTCCAGGTCATCTTTTTTTTTGCTGCCAGGACACACTGATGGATCATGCTCAATTCATTGTCTCCCAGCACTCTCAGATCCATTTCTTGGCCCCAGTCAGTCAGTCACTGCCAGAAACTCTTTCTTCCCAGGCATAGGAAGCTGCCCCTGAATATCATATCCTTATGGAATGCTGGAAAGGTTCTGTTGGTCCGTTCCTCCAGCTTGACCAGGTCTCTAGGTTCACCTCCTTCTGCACCTTTCTCACTGAGCTCTCCTCCTAATCTGTGTGCTCTTCTTCTGCAGAAGGGGTGGTGGGGGAGACTGAGGAGGAGGAGGAAAGGGGGGTTTTCCTTCTGGACCAGCTGAGAAATGTCTGATTAATACACAGTGATAAGAATTTTCATTGTATTTCTAATTAAAGTAAGGTGCGTGGGTAGAGGAGGAGGAGAGAGGGGAGCCGGAAGAGAAGGGATGACGGTGAGGTAGAGCACTGAGAGTTGACAAGGAATGGCAATTTGAGGCAGATAGATAATACTGTGGCACACACAGAATGATGGGTATGGAGGGACAGGAGATATGGGACAGTCTGAGAAGGAGACTTTCATTGCCACAGCATCTTTATCCATGGCTTCACAGAGAGACAAGATGGGACAAGAAGAAGAGAAAGAGAGGTTTGAAGTGAGAAAGGAAATGGGAGAGCACTGAGCAGGAATAAATTCCTCCAAAGCAGCTGAGCAGAAAGAAGGAAGGGAGAGAAAATAGTAAAAGCCACATCTCAGCTCAGCAGGGATGCTGTCAATGTGGGCTGTCTCTATAGAGCTTCCCAACAGTGTAAAGCACAGGAAATTAGGATCAGGCCCAAAACATGAGGAGAGAGAGAGAGAAAAGCTGACAGCCTAATTGTATGGCAGCAAGAAGTAACAGAAAACCCCACTGCAGGGAAGGAGGGCAAAAGACAGGATAACTGAGCCATATAGCCAGCACTGGAATCTCCCTGGTGAGGTAATGTTCTTTGCTGAGGACCCATCTCACTCATGTATGGAGGATGATGCCCCATCCCTGGAGGTGTTTAGGGCCAGGCTGGATGGGGTCCTCGGCAGTCTGATCTAGTACTTGATCTAGCAGCTGACAGCCCTGCCTATGACAGCAGGGTTGGAACTGGATGATCCTTGAGGTCCCTTCCAACTCAAGCCACTCTATGATTCTATGATTTTTCCTTCCCAGTTCTATCTCATGACAGGACATGACACTTTCTGAGGATGAGTCTGATCTGTGAGCCAGATGAGCCTGGTGGGTCAGTGGGAAGGGAAGATTTCTAGACATGGAGACGTTTAAGGGGCAGCAGTCATACAGTCTTTTAGTATTCCATGCTCAGAAGAGCTCTGCTGGGTTCTGTGTTATGCAATGCCAATACTCCAATTATTCACTGTGATGTGCACAGCGTTCCTTCTCTGAATAACTGTCTGGAGGTCCCCATCCTTCACCAAGCACTGTGTGAAGAGGCTCAAGTTAGAAGTCTGAATGCAAATGTGCAATGAACCCCATTCCTTTTCCAGGGACTAATTTCTTCTACTGTTGAACAAGGAGTTTTCTGTTTTATCCTATAGCTGCTGTGCTAGAATTTTCTCCTTCAACTCCAGAAATACATCCTCCTTCTAGAAGGAAAAAAGAAAAAAAATAATAAAGAAAGGAACCACAATCCTTCCCCTACTGATCCTCCTATAGGATGCTGCAGAAAGCTAGCCAATCATTTATTTCTCTTGTAGCAAAGTCCTCAAGAAGGGAAGGAAACGATAATCCAGAGTGTTGGGCTTTGTTATATATATATATAAACAATAATAATAACACGTTTTATTTACACCACATGTCTCTATTCAACCACCTCCATCCCTGGAACACTTTATTGCATTGAAGTTGGCACTCACAACATAGAACTCCACATTCAATGCACAGTTCGCGTCAGTGGCTTCATTGTTCCTGCCTGCCTGGCACGGCCACCCATTGTCCTCCACGCCTGGGGCCCACACGTCACATGCTGGGAAGGTTGGGAAACAAGCAGGGAGCTGAGGGCAGTCTGCTGTCAGTATTAACAATAATCATAGCAATTACTCTTATTATTAGTGCCACTCCTTCTGGTGTGGAGGAGCATGCAAGTTCTCTCTTTTTTCTTTTCCTCTGAAAAGCTCTGCTTCCTGGGGATGATAGAGTATTTTGTTTTTGGACTAAAAATATCTTCTACCTCTTTTTTTTCCCCTTTATTTAATGGGAACTTTGTTATTTTTGCATTCTCTCTGGGCAGAGAAAACATTACTGAGTGCCTCTGAGTACTTCATTTGCCTCCTCAAGACTGCCTGAAGCTAAATCAAGAAAGTCAAGGGTAGCATCAAGTATTTTCTCTGCACAAACCTGAACTTTGGTGTTGGTTGTTATGATCCTCATAAGGTCAACACAAACAGACATTTTCAAATGAACTTCATTTTCCACCCATGCAAATCACTGATGAGTATGTCTGTTGGTAGCAAAACAAGCAATCCCCATATTTAAAGGCCTAATTCAGATCTGATCTATGATGGAAACCTGGGGAAACCTCAGCTGCCTTTATGCTAAACAGCTAAGAGCTGAATCTGGACCACATTTGGTCTCACTCTTGATTCTTCCCCAACCTGTCCCCCTTCACGGTGCCCCTCTAAGTGTTCTAGTAGAAGTTTCTGAATTTAGTGCTTCTTCACTCCTCCTCAGCAGTAAACACTGCAAATCAGAGGTCTGCTAAATAAGGAAAAGTGTTGGGGTGGCTGTGAAGAGCACAGCCCTGGTTCTCCTCAAAGCACAGCATCCCAAGAGCCTGAGAAAGCTGTGCTCCTCACCATCTGCCAGGACAATGTAGCTTACAAAGGGTTATCTATGGTCCAGGGAACCAGTCCCATCCTCTCCTGCAACTTTGGCTCTTTAACATTTCTGTCTAGGTGGCAGGTTCAAATGAGGACTCATGGCGATTATAGGAGAGCACTGGGAGGTCACACACAGGGAAAATGGGACATAATTCTTTTTGACAGCAGATGGTTGAGCTTTCAAACCATACTCTTGGTCCTCTGGTGAGGCATGGGAAGCAGTGCAGCCGCATGGCTTTTGAAGCACCAGCTGCTCTTGTGAGGAGGAGAGTGTGGCTCAGATTGCCCCGTATCTTACCTGCTCCCATTCCAGCTCCCTTAGAGACATGATTCCCATGGGGAGAAACTGCATTAAGCAGTTAAAAATAGCTTAAGGAGCTGGAATGTTTTGCTCCGGAGAAGAGAAGGCTTTGGGGAGACCTCATTGTGATCATCCAGTACACAAAGGGAGCTTATAAACAGAAGGGAGACTGACTTTTTACACAGACAGTGAAAGGATATGGGGGAACGTTTTTAAACTTAAAGAGGAAAGATTTAGATTAGATTCTAGAAGGAAATTTCTTACACAGAAGAGGGTGATGCACAGGCACAGGCTGCCCAGAGAAGCTGTGGATAGCTCATCCATTGGGGTGTTCAAGGCCAGGCTGGATGGAGCCCTGGGCAGCCTGATATGGTAGGTGGCAACCAGCCTACAGCGGGGGTTGGAACTGGATGATCTTTATGGTCTCTTCTAACCTAAGCCATTCTATGATCCTGTTATGATTCTATGATAAGCTTCTATTTGACCTTCTCACCACCTTCATGGGTTATTCCTCCTTCATTTGATCATGTGGAAAGGGCATTGGGGTTAATAGGAGCCTGGTTTTCCACCAGTGAATCTGGACTGTTGCAATGGAAGATTACCAAGCCGCTGACTTACAGCTATGAGATATGGGAGATTTTTCAGACAAGATTGATTTCAATTACTGCCGTCCTCTCTCCTCCACATGATCCCAACACTCAGCCACTGGGTCCCCCTGGGTGTCTGCAAACAGGATATTTCCTTGATGTGGTTGTTATCAGCTAGTCCCACAGAGAATCTACCAGAACACCTTTTTCCCATCACAGGTCCAGATTTGGGGAGGACACAGAGCTACTGGACATTCAGTTGCAGGAATCCTCCAAGATGGCAACAAAAGCCACAGTCCCTTGGACACATGCATGCTATTCCCCTTTTCAAATCCCTTATTAACTTCCCTCTGGTTGATGTTTCTAACCTGTGCTAGAGAACTCTAGATTAATATGAGGGGTCCATTAAGCAGGATCTCCTACTCATCCAAAAATACTCTTATCTGTCTGAACCATGTGTCTTCTGTTATCTTACTGAATCATGAATCTGTTGTTGGCTCATGGAATAGACAGGTTTTCTCTTCAAACACACATAATCTCCCCTAAGTGCTTTATTTGCTTTCACTCAGATTGAAATCCCAAAGCATTTTCAAATCTGCTTTACCCCAGCCAGTGCAGAGCTTCACCACATAGATGTGTTTAGACAGCACCCTGGACAAGTTCAAAGCTCTACTAAGGTATCTACTCAGGTATCCTCAGTGCTAGAACATTCTTAAAACTAAAAGAAAGGTAAATGCATTATTTTAATCCATTTTGTGGACATGGTTGCAGCAGGACATAAGGCTGCTGTTCCCAACCAAACCCAAACTTCAGTGCTGTGTGTACTGACGTAAGTTGGTTCACAGCTAGTAGCTCTTACAGCCATCATCACTGTGAGGTCATCAACTAGACCACCACTTACCTGTTTTCAGCAATTATATCTCTCAGTAATTTCTTGATTTGTCTCTTTTTAATCTTGTTCTCCAGTTGCTTTTCTTCTTCTAGGCTACTTCTCTTATTTTCTGCTCCCCCAGACATCATTGTTAACAAAGGCTTTCCCTTCAGCATCCTTGCTTTCAGCTGCTAATCTGTCCTAGGCACAGGGAGCCACTGTTTGAGTCAGTGCATGAGTTGTGTTCCCTTGACTCAGGATAACAACAGGGCAGCTGCTTTGTGTAGTACTGCGGAGCTTGTGTCACTAATAAAAGAAAAGGTAACGTTAGGTCTCTTCTGATGGGAATCGAGCCCCACTGAGTGCATCCTCACCCCAGACTAATTCAACCAGTTTTTCCATTTCCATTCTTTAAATTCCTGCAAAGAAGAGACAGATCATCAAGGACAGCAGGGAGGCTCAGGGGAGGAGGAGGAAATGTGAGCAGCAAGGAGCAGACTGTACTCATTTTCAAATATATGAGGCCCCAAATATCACTAAAAGAGGTGTTAGATCAGGACTAGCAGTAGCTGGGGAGCAAGCTGCTAGATAAGGCTCTCTTGGAGATTTCCATCCTCCCAAAATGCTGGCACAGTGCCAGATCATAGAATCAGAGAATCACATAATGGCTTGGAAAGGAAGAAACTTTAAAGATACTCCAGTACCCACCCCCTTGCCATGGGCAAGGACACCTTCCACCAGTTTAGGTAGCCCTAAGCCCCATCCAGTTTGGCCTTGGGCACCTTTAGGGATGGAGCATCCACAGCTTCTCTGGGGGGTCTGTTCCAGTGCTTCATCTCTCTCTGAGTAAAAAATATTCTCCTAACATCTAATCTAAATCTCCCCTCTTTTTGGCTAAAAAAATCTCCCACCACTACCCCCCAGCGGATACAACTCCTTGTTGATCTCAGGATGGAGATAACCAGGTGCATGGGAACTAAGAAATGCAGTGACTTCACATCTCTACACTGAGAATGGTGAGCATTTGGGAGCATTTAAATGAAGGGAGCATTGCCTGAAGGTGCACATGTAGGCCATATTTAGAGATCAAGACCTAGAAATTCAAAGGGGAAGGGTAGCATGGCCAGAATAAAGTGCTCTGTGCTCCAAGACCACGTGAAGATGACAGTGACAGGGAATCATAGCAACATAGAACTGTTAAGGTTGGAAAAGACCTCCAGGATCATCTGGAGTCCAACCATCAATCCATCCCCCCCATGCACACTAAACCATGTCCCTCGGTGCCATACCTACACATTTCTTAAAAACCTCCAGAGATGGTTACTCTACCACTGCCTTGGAAGGGAGTACTCTTTAAGTACAGAGGAATAGGAAGATGTGTGGGACTGAGGTGATCGTAGCACCAATTTCCTTGTTACTGTCTCCTCATTTCAACTTATTCAACCTTCCTTCTTCTTATGCAGGTTGTCCTTCCTCAGTGGAAGGCTCATTCCATCTGGAAAGACTGCTGAGGAGTAATGCTCTAAAGATTTGCCCTCATAGATATCAGCTCGATATATGAATGACTAAAATTAAGAAAAAAAGAAGAAAAAAGAAAAAGAATAAATATTAAAGAAAAAAAAAAGAAAAAAACAGCCTGCTTTACTTATGTTTGACTTTAAGGAAAGATCCCTAAGTCCTGGAGGCTGATTTTTCAGGGAGGGTGAATATTTCTCAGCCATGGCTTGGGGAGAGGCAGTCCAGCTGCAGGACTATGGGGCTGGGACAAGGGGCTGCTCCCATCCAGGGCTCCTGGGTGCACACTGGAGGATGCTGGGGATGGAATGGCAGCTCACTCCCAGCACAATAGGATTCAGCCCTCCACGGAATGTTGCAACAGAGAGAAGAAAGGATCTGGGGGGAGAAGCAGAGGTGTCCAGCAAATTGTGCCACTGCTCCTCGGCTGATTGTCACCGTTTCTCCTTACTTGACACGTTTGACAGTCTTACTGCTGACCTTCTCCCAAAAAACCCAACCCACGCTGTGGAGGAGGATGCAGTGGCCTGGATTTCTCACCTCGCACCCCCTTTTTTTCTGTCGGCTTATTCAGCAGCTGAGGTTGGCTGCGGGAAGGAAGGGGAGGGAAAGGCAGCAGCTCCATATTAATGGGTTCCTTAAAGAGCAGCCTGGCAGAGGTTAGTATCCATCCCTGTGGCTGCCTGAGGCATCCTGAGCGGTCCCTGGATGAGACATGGGAGTGGGTGGGAGTGTGGGGGAGAAAGAGTGGGAGCAAGCAGAGGGGCAGACAAAAGGGATGAACAGCACGGATGCGAGGGAGATGGGCTCTGCAGCACACTTCTGCCTTTCCCCTACCTCCCTGCAAGGAGGGAAGGGAGACAGGCTGCTAGGTGAGCTGTCAGAGGGAGTAAGTGGACCAGGGTGGCACCTCTGGGGCATTGCTGAAATGGGGATGCCTGTGGGTATGGCTCCCCATGCACTGTGCCTGACACTGAGTGGGTTACAGCCTTTTTTCCTTCTCCCCAGGCTCTGCATCGGGGTGGGAGGGGGATGGGGGGAGGGGGGGCTGGGGCAAGGTCCCCATTACATCACTTCATCACTTTGCTCTAAGGCAGCAAAGCTTTCTGCAGGGATGGTAGGCGATTTTGGAGCTTGTGAAGGAGGG
This sequence comes from Numida meleagris, assembly GCF_002078875.1. Taxonomy (NCBI): domain Eukaryota; kingdom Metazoa; phylum Chordata; class Aves; order Galliformes; family Numididae; genus Numida; species Numida meleagris. The sequence goes on from NC_034410.1 coordinate 146,066,378, forward strand.
GGAAACCCTGAGATTTGGATTTTTCTGTCCCTACAATGAACAGATGCATCCCCTTCCTTCCTATGCACTGCTTGCTCTCCAAAATCCTAAACCAATCCCCTCCCCAGTGTTTGTATGTGATATGAAAGACACTGCTTGTCTGTTACATCAGGCATTATGAGGGCAAAGATATCTGTGTTTCTGTCAGTAATCATACAAGAAGCACCATCCTATTGTTGACACAATAGAAGGGAGGGATGCTATCCAGATGGACCTTAACAGCCTTGAAAAGTGGACCCATGTGAACCTAATGAGGTTCAACAAGGCCAAGTGCAAGGTGCTGCACCTGGGTCAGGGCAATCCCAGATATGTGTACAGACTGGGAGAAGAACTCATTGAGAGCAGTGCTGGGGAGAAGGGCTTGGAGGTTCTAGTGGACAAAAAACTGGACATGAGCCAGCACTGTGAACTTGCAACCCAGAAGGCCAACAGCATTCTAAGCTGCATCAAAAGAGGAGTGGCAGGAGGGAGAGGGAGGGGATTGTCCCCCTGTGCTCTGTCCTTGTGAGGCCCCATCTGGAGTACTCTGTCCAGCTCTGGGGTCTCCAGTACAGGAAGGATGCAGAGCTGTTGGAGTGGGGCCAGAGGAGGGCCATGAAGATGCTCAGAGGGCCGGAGCACCTCTCCTGGAGGAGTTGGACGTGTTTATCTTGGAGAAGAGAAGGCTCTCGGGAGAACTCCTTGTGGCCTTCCAGTACTTGAAGTGAGCTAATAATCAGGAGACAAACCAACTTTTGGCACAGTTTGATAGTGATAAGACAAGCAGAGATGGTTTTAAATAAAAAGAGGAAAATATTAGGTTAGATGTTGTGAAGAAATTTTTTACTCAGAGAGTGGTGAGGCACTGGAATAGGCTGCCCAAAGAAGCTGTGGATGCCCCATCCCTGGAGGTGTTCAAGTCCAAGCTGGATGGGGACTTGGGCAGCCCGATCTGGTGGTTGACAACTTGGCCTACTGCAGGGGAGTTGGAACTTCATGATATTTATGGTCCCCTTCAACCTAAGCCATTATTTGATTCTGTGATTCTATGATCCTCTGCCCAATGCCCTAGTTCTGGACACAAGGGGTTTTAAAAACACGTTTATCCCTCACATTGTTAACAAGGAGTTTTTTATTGTGCAGAATAGTCTAGGGGTAGGGCAGCCTTCCAGATGCTGTGGAAAACCAGGATCTAAAAGTCTCTCTTTTAACTAGGACATAAACTGTGACTTATTCACATACAGAGCGCTCCAACCTCCACATTGCTAAGCCCAGCACCGTCTGGAAGGTGTTTTGGTTAACTCACTAAACTTCCATCAAGCCAGGCTGAGGTAGAGGCCTGGCAGCCTCAAATTTCAGGATGTAAACCCAAGTCTGTATTTCCCACAGGAAAGCTAATACCATCTCTCTGCATTTTTCTGTTCAATCACACACAAAGCATATGGATCTCACAAGGAGCAACCAAGTCTTCTCCCCATGCAGGAGGGGTGCTCATCTAGGACACAAAGGTTCAAATCAAGAAGGGATGTGACACATCAACCTCATTTCACCCATCTCGAGTGCCTATTTCCCATAACCAGATGATTTCTGATTTCTGATCACGAAAGGCCTTGATGAGTCTGTACTATGGCATAGTAGAATACAGAGGAGACAGTGGAGGCTCTAAAGTCAATTACCTAAGAGCTACCAGGTAGGATCCTCCTCAGCCTCTGACAGGGCACTTCCCGGCCCTTAATTTGGGGACTCATTAAGTAACAAGGAACTTCTTCCCTCTTCCTTTTTTATCTCTTTTCTCTCTAAATATTTGTGTACATTGCTTGTGCCGTTCAGAACAGCTAAAATTATCTCAATTAAATATCTCCACTGCTTTCCTTTGTTCTTCTTCTTTCTGGCCCTTACTTTTCCAGCAGCTGGAACACATTCTTTAAGCACTTTTTAAAAACAGGGTGAAAGAAAAAACAGCAACCATTAAAAAGCACCGGCTCCAAACAGCCGACAACTAGCTCTCACAGCTTCAATTAGACTCTATTTAGGAATGTGCGTGAAAGAGACGATGTGAAAAATATTAAAAGAGCCACTGAGCTAGTTGTCATCTATTCATCTGATCCACCAAAGTCATTCCTTTGCAGATAGGCTTACTGGAACCGTGGGGGAAAAGACTAAAGGCCTGTGCACTGATACTGGGAGCATGTTTGGTACCATGAGGTAAGAGCATGATACTGCTCTACTCTGAAATATACTCCCTGCCTGTCCATATGATTGTCATAACTACAGCCAACCCCTTTTATTGATAAAGAAGCTGTGGATGTCCCATCCCTGGAGGTGTTCATGGCTAGGTTGGTTGGGGGCACAGGCAGCCTGATCTTTGTAAATTCCCTGCCAATCTGTTATGGGAGAGAAAATTCCTTCCTGGCATCCAATTTGGCAACTGCCTCATCCCTGTGCTTGACAGCGTGAATCACCAGAGTTAAGTAACAAGCCCATTTATATATCAAGATAACATTACTGTCCAAGCAATCATTCTTAAGTCTTCAGTGTGAAGCCGATTACCATGGATTCTGCTTATACTCTTCTTACTCCCCTTTCTTTGTTCCCTAATTTTGCTCCCAAGACTTTGCAAGACAGAGAAAACTTCAGAAGGGAGGTTGGGATGATAGGCAGAGTCAGACAATATTTCCCAAACTCCAAGAAGTGATGTTTACTACTAATTTTATGACTTTCTGGGAAACCTCTCAGGGAATCTCACCATAGCTGTTTAGCAGGAGCAAGTGGATTGCTAATGAAGCAGCAGGCCACCTGGTTCATATATTGTCTTACATACATACCTACATATCCCCACACAATTTAATGCACCTGTTATTTTTACAAGGGATTTCTTGGTGTTGTTTTTCTGTTTTTCTTAGTATCCATTTTATTGTTCTGGTCTATTAACTCTTATTAAAAAAAAAAAAAAGTGATTCCTAAACACATCAGGTTTATCCTTCTGAAAATGAAGTTTTGATGGATTGAAGTGGCAGTGGGCGATCCATCTTGAAAGAAAGATCTGGGGAAAGCATAGCGCTCTGTGAGTTTGTGGAGGCAGAGAGGGATCTGCAAATGTTATTATGCCTGTCAAAAGCAACAGGACTTGTACGCTGAGCACAATTGCAGAATTGCAATATCCAGTAATTGATGCAAAATAAATTTAGGCTGAATTCACAGAGATTTGTTTGTCTCCGTGCTCAGCTCCAAAACAAGTCTCAGGTGTTCCCCCATTGCCTCATCAGCCTGGACCTATACAAGACACAACCAGGGGATGGCCATTGCCCTCTCTTTTTTGCATTCCAATAAAGCTCGACAACTTCTGCCCTAAATACCTTCTGCTTGATTGGGAATGAGGATTTGTTGAACACAGACCTCTATTTTTCCAAAACTGGCCAATTATTCTAAACAAAATGCATCCGAGATCTTGGACGTCTCTCCGTGTATAACATTTTCTCAGCAAAAGAGTGATTCAGACCAAGGGAGAACTTAAATACCAGGTCTGGTGCTTTTTATCGCCAATGGATATGTTTCAGATTGCCCAAAGATTCAGATTGCCCCATCTCTAGAGGTGTTCAAGGCCAGGTAGAATGGGGCCCTGGGCAACCTGATCTGGTGGGTGGCAACCCTGCCTATGGCACAGGGGTTGGAATTAGATGGTCTTTAAGTTCCCTTTCAACCTACACCATTCTATGATTCTTTGATTCTATGATTCTGTCTGGTTACTTTACAACAGGGAAGATTACAAATTTTCACCCAGAATCGGATCATTTCGCTTAGGCAATAACAGAAATACAACCTGCATCCTTCCATTCAAAGCATATGCTTCAAGCATGGGGATATTGTACATAAGGACACCAGTCCCATTATGCATACCCTGGATTTTTAAGAGCTAAACCTAAAATTAAAATTTTAAATAAGCCCTAGTATTGTCATCCCCGCAAAGGGTAGGTTAATGAACTCAGCATTTTTTAGACATCAGACTGATGGAAGGAGAGGAGAAAAAGGCTATGTGACAGGCATAGTTAGGCAGCTAAGCTTCATTAATTCTGTTTTTCAAAGATGTATTTATCTCTCAAGAATAATGACTGAGTTGTCTTGGGCACCATATTCTAACCCCTTTAGTATGTCCCCTCACAGCTACTGCAGGTGGTAGCAAGCACCCATAGTCGCCTTTGAGACATTAGCTCATCCTTTCCCTAAAATTAAACTGCCATCAGAGAAGAGGTTTGCAGATATAGTTTGTTGCCTACTGGAGCCTTACATTTTGGAGCTATTGCTGCTGCTGTTGCGTATTTTGTAGATTTTTTGGGGGGCAGTCCATTTTTGCTAATGGGCTCACTTGAGGGGTTTGTATAACTGCAGGGAAATTGGGGACAAGCAGCTCTCCTGCTGGGAGACCTTTGCAAACCTCAAGAAACCATTTTCAGAAACAACAGTTTTGGTGTTCTTAATGAGATCATTTTCAGAAAAGTCTGGAAGAAAAGAAAGAAGAGAAAATAGTGACAGAAAAATAGAGATAATCACTGAAAATGCTTTTCAAGTTAACCAGAAACCCAGTTGGTGTAATGAGACAGAAAAAAAAAATCATGAAACCTAAAGGGGGAACATGTGCTTTATTTGACACATCAGAGCCAAGTCAGTATGTGAAAAGCTATAGCATCTTGAACCTGCCATTGTCTGTTCCTCCCCTGGTACAGATAGCTGTGTTAGGAATGGAGAAATAGGGCTAAATCTGATCAGTGGTATAGTTTGGTGCCAGGAAATCTGCAGTGAAAATGAAGATTTATGACAAATCTTATGTGCTGAGCCGGGTAGGAAAGGTCAGTTCTCTGTACCTCAATCTGCTTGATGCATTGACCCCCATCAAAAAACGGTGCACTCAGCAAGGGGTGATGAACTCATGTTGACTCACAAAGGCCAGCTTCCAGCCTCCCCTTATGGTCAGGCACATCAGATCTGGAGAAAAGCATTCAAAGACTTCTTTCTCCCTAGATGTGAAGTGATAACTTTTGAAAGCTGCATCTGGTGGATGCCAGATGGATATTTTAAAAAGCACAGGCAGATCAGCCTTGAGTGATAGGAAGACTGGAAGAATAGAAGGAGGGAAAGTGGGAACAGAGGGATCTCCTGTCAACTGTTTGACATGGCTGAAGCCTCAAACACCCATGTGGGAGTGGTAGATCCAACAGTTGGCTGATAGCTTAAATTAACACCTCCAACGCGTCTCCATTCTGCCCTTCATGACAACATGGTTTAACAGGCTGATGCTATCTAGATGTCTCAGAAAGCCCAGGCATGAGGATAGGAAGGTGCGAGAGAAGTTATACAGAACATCTAGCTCAAAACTCAATCTCAAACACTATCCATGAGTTAATGCCTACAGGAGGGTGCAATAATAGAAAGAGCATCTGGTGTTATATCATCAGACACTCCCAGTCTCCAGAGATTTATGGCTCAGGTACCAGATGAGCCAAAGTATGTAGTTTCATATCTACATACTCTTCATGGATTTTTTTCATTCCATTAATTTAGCTTGTCACTTTCTGATTGCCTGAATGCTTTGGCAGTCTACAAGGTCCTACAGCGGTGAATTGAACATATAAATAGATATTGTGTGAAGCCATTCTTCCTTTTTCTTTGTTAAGGATTTGGCATTTAATAATTTTAACTGATAAACCCTAGTTGCTACGACAAAAAAGACAATAAGCAATCAAACCCTTATGACTTCTTCCTACATCCGGTAATATCCTTCCTATTTTCTTTCTTTTTTTTTTTTCACACTGAATAATCACACCTTATACAGCCATTCCCAGTACAGAAGTGACTTAATTGTACTTTTCAAATTGTTAGTATTTTTCATATCCTTTATTGTAAAGGGATACTAAAACTGCAAATAATATTCAAGATGTTGGATACTGGGAAAAAATTATTCTCAGAAAGAGTGGTGAGGTATTGGAACAGGCTGCCCAGGGAGATAGTAGAGTCATCGTCTCTGGGGGTTTTAAGAAATGTGGAGATGTGGCACTGAGAGACATGGTTTAGTGGGCATGGTGGGGATGGGACGACAGTTGGACTAGATGATCTTAGAGTTTTTTTCCGATCTTAATGGATCTATAATTTTATGATTCTGTGAGAATGAAATGGGATTTTTGCAGTAGGAATGAGGACAGGTAAGAGAAGAACTTCTTGTATAGTCCAGAGGAGCTCACGCTCTATGGATCTTGTGCAAGGGAGACTCAAGTGACCTAAGTAGAGCACCAAATTAAAATCAAAAATGTATGAGTCTACCTATCAGAAACCTTAAGGCACAGACAGCAAAGCAGAGACAGAGATAAATAGGAAGACAGCCTCATTCACAGAAAAAATGACACACGGAGAGGATATTTTTCAATTAAGAGGTCATAGTGATTGTCTGTCTCTTTTTAATGACAGTGGGTAAGGTGTAAAGCAGTTTTCTCAAATCTCTGCATTTGTACAGTGCAGCAGCAAGCTGGACTTGTTTGTGGCAGAGAGGTGTCCATAGCTCTGGCTCAAAAAGCAGTATCTGCTATAAGTAGAGATTCTGACCTGCCCACAATGCAGCTAGAACAGTGAGCGCAACTTCTTACACCTCTCTCACTTTCCTTAGAAGAGCTCTCTACAGAGATCCAGCCCTTAGGTCTAAAAAACTGGAGGGTCAAGCTGAATTTCTTTCTTTTCACTGAGGGAAAGTCAGAGCTTCCAAGTCTTCCTAGTCTGACATGATAAACTGGCAACACCACTCTGCTTTCTGATCACTTTGCTCATAGACTTTCAGTTGTGATGTTTCGCCATCTTGAATGAGTCAACTTCACAGCAAGAAATTTCTAATTTAACTGCAGTGTAGCACTGACTTCAAGGCTTGTTCTTTATCAGGTGCTTCACTTCCTCATTTTATCCAGCGCTGCTAGCATTTGCTAGCATAGCTTATCTTTCAGAAGGAATTTTGTAACCAGCTGATGCCTGAGTATTTCCAGCAATGCAGAGTGGGTTGCCAAATATCACAGTTCCCATGTTGGGATCATTTCTTCCTGTCTGAGGAAAGCTGGTAAGAAATAGATATATATTTTTTTCTTTCTGGGCTTCTGCAGTCAGTTTCCTTTGCAAGGAGAAAGCTGGTGAAGCAAAAATGGTATAAATGAAAGGGCACAGCTGAGTCACAGGTGAGACAGGCTTCCACAGATGCTCACCTGGCAGGTCTCCTTTTCCTAGAGGGAAACCTGAAGGTGACTCCTTGCCAGATATTCACTCACAGAGGAATGAATGCCTTGCCAGCAGGGTGTGCATGATGTAGGCTCTATGGAATGACACCTTAGCCCAGCCTCTGAGAAAATGTGTTTGAAGTTACCAGTGTAAGAATCACAGAATCATAGAATTGGTTGAGTTGGAAGGGACCTTGAAAAGTCATGTAGTCCAGCTCCCCTGCAATGAACAGGGACGCCTACAGCTAGATCAGGTTGCTCAGAGCCCCATCCAGCCTGACCTTGAATGTCTCCAGAGGTAGGGCATCCACCACCTCTCTGGGCAATTTGTTCCAGTGCTTCACTACCCTTACCATAAAAAAGTTTTTCCTTATATCCAATCTAAATCTCCCCTCTTTTAGTTTTAAACCATTTCCCCTTGTCTTATCATACCAGACCCTGCTAAAGAGCCTGCCCTCTTCGTTCTCATAGACCCCAGATATTGTTATCACTCCTATAGGTCTCTGATAATTGATGTTTGGGCCATGTATTTCAGAATAGATTTAAGCACTGGTTATAGATCCCTAAATAGGTGCTGAAAGACAAGGTGGATATATTCATTCCAACTTCTTGAATATGACTCAAGCAGAATGGAATGCATGTAATGGCCATGCTCCTGTGCTTACACAATGGATCTTTCTCTCTGTGCCATTTCCAGAGACAGAGAACTGAAACAGACATGACCTACAAGGGGACATTTTATGTTCTTAGGTGTCTGGTGTTTTTAAGAGTCCCAAGAATGTCCAGGCCAGGGCTGAATCATAGAATCATAGAGTGGCCTGGGTTGAAAGGGACCTTAAAGGTCATCTAGTTTCAACTCCCTGCTGTGGGCAGGGTTGCCAGCCACTAGACCAGGCTGCCCAGAGCCACATCCAGCCTTGCCTTGAATGCCTCCAGGGAAGGGCATCCACAACCTCTCTGGGCAACCTGTTACATGAGTGAATGCTATGAGACATATGAGGCTGAAAGAGGAGGTGGGGCATGAAGAAAATCTATAGTCACCTGGAGTGGGAGCTGTGGGACAGCTTGGCTTCTGAAGCCCTTTGTAGTTAATCCATGTACATCGAATGTCTGGAGATGAGAAGTTAACCTGGAAGAGAGGACTTGAGGGATCTCATCAATGTATATAAATATCTGAAGAGAGAATGTAAAGAAGATGGAGTTATGGTCTTCTCAAACATTTCCAGTAATAGGACAAGAGTCAAATGTCTGCAAAGCTGATCTGAATGCTATAGGTCTAAATTATAATTATGTTACATCAAGTTTTGCAAATATTCATGCTAGGGCAGGGCTGAAGTAGCTCAGCTGGGAGAGCGTTAGACTGAAGATCTAAAGGTCCCTGGTTCAATCCCGGGCTTCAGCAGTGTTTTGCAGTAGTTTTGGGTGTTCCAGTTCTGGGCTCACCGATACAAGACAGACATGGCTTGGATATACTGGAGAAGATGCTGTGAAGGACCACAAAAATGGCCTAGAACACTTCTCCTGTGAAGAAAAGCTAAGCGAATTGGTACTGCTCAGCCTGGAGAACAGGAACATAGGGGGATCTCATCAGCATACGTAAACACCCGAACATCAGACTGTGATCTGGAAAAGAAAAGATTACCATGTAAGGAAGGGTTGACTTCAGTCTGAATTACAACTGATCTTGAAGAAAATTCCCTAAAATTTGCCTTTATTCCAGGTGGAAAAGTTTCAGTACATCTAATTGCTGCCATAGGGAAACAGCTTCAGATCTCTGATGAACCTTTCTACCCTTTCTCAAAACTCTTCTATTCCTAGACCAACCTTTTGGAGATGATAGCACTAATGTGCAAGCACCCCAAATGTTCTGCAAGTGAGTAACTGTGTTTTCAGTTTTTCTCAGTGTTTCTTTCTAACTAACTACTGATCTGTGGAGACCTTCAGGCAAATAGTGGAGACAAGACCTCAACTTCAAGTTCTCTGAAAAATTATGTAAAAATCAATGAAAACATTTCTAAGGTCTCTTCCAAAATAGGGCAAAGGCATCTTATTTCTTCTTTTCAGTCTAGTGGTGCTATTTAACCTCTGGACATAACACTATCAGACCATGCAGTGCTTGGTGAATACTGATTACTGAATAACAAATAGTGAATATCCTTGAAGAGATATCTTGAGTCTTCTGGGCTGATCTCTCTGTCAGCAACCACCATCCACTAGCAGGTAGGGCCAGAACATGCATTACCCTCCTTCACAGCTCAGCAAATCTAGCAGCTGCTCACCCAGCACAGCCTTTTGCTGATCTGACTCATTAGGGCAGAGTTCTCTAGGCCAAGGATACATCAAGTAGAAAATGCATTTCCTCTGATGCTTTACTTTTATTTTCTATGCCTACATCAGAACTTAGGTAGGTGTGTGCGCATCCCAGTCTGTGCCCACAGGTTTAGGAACACCTTGCACACCGTATATGCTGAACTTCTCTGACTTCATCTACCACACTACATAAGTGAAGCCTTGGACCCTAAGGACAGAAGGAAATCAGATAGCAGATGCACCGATCATGAGTCAGACAGAGAGCAGTGAGCTCGCAGAAGCTTAGAGTTCAAGCAGTCCAACTAAACAATATTTCGACTCGATGCTAGACTCTCGGTTTAACATCAGTACTGCCCATTGCCCCTCCACAATGCTTGAATGTGCTCACTTGGGTCCTCCCAAGCAATGCCCAGCTGTGCTTCAGGAATAATATGGAGCAGGGACCAAACCCAAGACGAAGTTTGGACATAGGGAATCAGTATCAGCTGGGGCAGTAGGAGAAAAGATTTTACCAGTATGAAACAGCAGAAGGCTGTGCTGCTCTTCAGCAAGATGTGGTCAGGCTGGAGACTTAGGTGGAAAGGTTCATTATAAGGTTCAACGTGGGCAAATGCAGAGTTCTACACCTGGGGATGAATAACCACATGCATACATACAAGTTAGGGCCTGAGCTGCTGGAAAGGAGCTCTGCAAAGAAGGACCTGGGTGTCCTGGTAGACAACAGGTTGACCATGAACCAGCATTGTGGTCTCATGGCCAAGAAGACCAGTGGTATCCTGGCGTGCATTAAAAATAGCGTGGCCAGCAGGACAAGGGAGGTGATTTTAGTGCCACTGAGCACAACAGACCAAAGAGGACTTGGTGTTTTCCACCGTTTCTCTCCATGGTGGGTCACTTCCACCCTTATCTCAGACAATTTGGAAGTGCTAGCCACACTGAAGAAAAGGGTTTGGAGTGGAGTCTTATTATGGGTTACTGAACAGATGAATCACAGACAGTTGAATGAATCCCATGAGCTGAAAGTTGTCAGAAGACCAGGTCAAGGCCAGGTTGGATGGTGCCCCAGGCAGCCTCATCCAGTGGGTGGCAACTCTGTCCATGGCAGAGATTAGAACTAGATGATCTTTAAGGTCCCTTCCAACCTCAACCATGTAGAACTATAATTCTAAGAAGTGGAAAAATTTTGGGGGAGCTATCACATGCATTTGCCCTATTCTTGTTTCTCCCTCATATCTTTACAGACAGTATTGGAGGATTCATGATCTAAGCCACCACAATGGATGCGCTGGTGACAACTGCTCACCCCCAACATAGCTGCAGCCCAGTGCAAGGAAATACCCCTAAACAAATTGCTTTGAATCCCGATCCACAGCTGTGGGAAGGCAAAAGAAAGACTCTGCTTGCAACAGACGTTGCACACTGCAGGATGCAAAGAAATCCCTAGAGACCATAATGCGGTAACAATAGAACTAGCAATATCCGATGCTGGCTTCACTCTTCCCTGAAACAGCTCCAGCTCAAGCCTCAGTGCTTTAAGTTCCCACATTTCTCTGCCTTTAGCTCAAAGAAGGGTTAACAATGGCCCTGTTCTTGCTCACTGGGAGGCAGCGAGGGAAGGTGCAGCATGAATAACGGAAAAGGTGTGGAATGATTAACAGGAAGGTGCAGGATGATTAAGGCAGTGGGCGGCAGGCAGTGCGGGGGCAGCTGACCTGCCAGTGCCTTCGCCCAGCCCACACACAGAGATCCATCAGCCTGCACTGAGACCCCCACAACCACCTCCTTCTGAGTCCTTTTGTGCGCTGCTGCTCCACGCTCCTCCCTCCCCACAAATTCTCACGGCTCTGCCGATGTCGTTCAGCTCAAAATTTATGCACTTCCTATTTCCCCTTCTTTCTCTCAATTCATTTGGTCCTGGCTGAATCCATTAGTCCATTTGGGAAAGTTCACATTAAAACTACTGAATGCAGATTGTATTGCATATGTAGTTCTGCTTTATGGGATCAGGCAGAAAATTCCATCCTTCTGTTCAGCAATCACTGTGAAACACTGCTGCAGTGTCAATACAGCTGCCCTGACAATACCTTCACGTGGAGAAGCATTATCTTCCTATCGTTGCTTTTTCTGTTTTGTTATCTTTGTGACTGCATTCTCACAGAGTGTTTGAGCTGTTTCTTCCATCCTGCATTCTTGTAGGAACTACTGTAATATATGGACTCATCAGGCAAATTAGGCTAAGTGGCAGCACATCTGCTTTGTTTCTTTGTCAATAGCTAACATGAGAAGGCAATTACTTTACTAATGCCTCAGTTTCCCCGATCAGAAAATGGAGCAAAATTGTCCAGTGGGCATGGAAAATGCTCTGAGGTCTGACAGGGAGAGCTAGGCACAAAGAACACATAGACAATAAAAGACATTTCCAAGTCTGAAGATTAATTTACTAAATTACACAGGAGCTACAAGATGAGGAAAGGAAAGGATTATTATTTGCATGCCATGGGAGCAATAATGCTATGATGACTATTCCAGGCATAAAGACATTAAGGTTTGGTTTGTGCTGCAGTGCAGAGCTCGTGGAGGGGTAGCAGCACTGTGCTGTGAACGGACAGCTTGTGTGAGGCCCTAAAGGTATCCACACGCATTTGTGCTTCTCATGCAACTGTGTAGAACCTAGATTACGATGAAGACCACACATGCTTGCATTAAGAGATGCTGTCCTAGTTGCAGTGATGCAGAAGATGCAACACAGACCATCTGATGGATGAATAGCTTTGAATTCCTAGAATCATAGAATCATAGAATGATTAAGGTCAGAAATGACCACTAAGATCACCTAGTCTAACCATCAACCCAACCACACCATGCCCACTAAACCATGACCCCCTCAGTGCCACATCTCCACATCTTTTGGACACTTCCCAGGACAAAGACTCCACCATGCAGCCTGTTCCAATATTCCAGTTCCTCTGGAAATCAAGACCTGTCTTTTTAAGCTGCTTGGATTTTGAAAAGCACAGGGTCTTAGTTCACCTGGTGAACTCGTGTTGCACATGACTTACCCAGCACCGACCTTTAGATGGGAGATATGATGTGGGCGATTTGTTCATTCAGGTCATCCAGTAAGGTCCTGAGAAATTTCAGGTTAAGATTATTTATCCCTGCCTAAGGAGCATCTGAATGCATGGTTAGGTTATGAACCATGCTAAAATAAGAATAAATTTTTTTTTAAATAAACACCTCTTTCAGCTGTCCAGGACCTGATCTGAATATCCAGTGCCAAAAATGGAGAGTAAAAGAATAGACTTTGGACCCAGCTCAGATCTTCAGAAGTACTAAAATAGTCAGCTGAAGCACTTTTGAAGGGTCTTAGCTTTAGTATCTATGGCTGATTAATTAATCGCAGTTTAGATTGTTATTTGGTCTGTTAAGTGTTTGGGCTGTTAACTTTTGGGGCAATGGGCTATCTTTTATTTTCAGTTTGAATAGCAAAGTCTAATTTTATTTGTGACTGCAGGGAGCTAGCGGAGGAAAAGGAAAGAACATGAAGCACTGCTCATTACAAGTGGAAGTAGGCTATTTAAATATGCAAACTGTTTTCGAAAAACGCTCAGAGAAAGAGGGTTGTGGAGCTCCTGCTGTTGCTTCTGAGATAAGGACTATTTCATTTCCTTCCCCAAGGTGGAATTCAGGCCAGGGCATGAGTGAGTGATACTGTGCCATCCTTTGGGAGCACATAGGAGGTGACAGATTGGGTAGTCCATGAGGAAGGGTGGGTGGATTGCACTTTGGTTCTCAACAATCATCTCTAGCACATAAAAAATCCTTATCAAAGCTCTAAATTCACACAGTTAATGTAAAACATATAAGAATCCAATACAGGATTGATTTCAATTCCTCAATAGCTTTTAGGGTTTTAACCTTTGCTAGGACAAGCGAAAATTGATAGGACAAGGGGAAATGGTTTTGAACTAACGGAGGGGAGATTTAGATTAGATGTCAGGGAAGTTTTTTACAGAGAGGGTAGTGAGGAACCGACACAGGCTACCCAGAGAGGTTATGGATGCCCCATCTCTGGAGGTGTTCAAGGCCAGGTTGGATGGGGTCCTGGGGAGCCTGGTCTAGCACTTGATCTAGAGGTTCGCAACCCTGCCTGTATCAGGGGGGTTGGAACTAGATGATCTTTGAGGTCTCTTCCAACCCAAGCCATCCTATGGTCCTATGACTCTATGAAACTACACATAAATCAGCTTTTTAAGCTACGTGTGTTATGACACGAGGGTTGGAGACCTCTTTTTTTTTTTTTTTCCGCTTCCACCTGCAGAAATTCAGTTGTGTCCCATAATCCCTCCTTGTAAGCAATAGGAAATGTCTAAAAGAAAGTTTGTCCTACTGAGTTTTGTTAGGGGAAAAAGAAAGGGAACGTCACAATTCCTAGGCAAGCAGAAAACAGATAAAATATGAAAATAACATATGGTAGAAAGAAATGCAAGAATATCTCCTCAATGAACAAATTCACTAGCCTTATTCAGGAGATGATGGGCAGACTTTTCATCCTCCTGGGATTTCGGTGGAGTTGACTCTAGGCTCAGACTTCCATTGCTTTCACCCTGACACGGGGAAACTCCTCGAGTCATTTTGAGTCAGTGTCTCTGCCTCCAATATTTTCCTGCCAGCCTGGTTACGTGGGTGATTCTCTGCTCTAGTTTTCAAGCAGAAGTTCTCACAAATTGACGGAGGAGGCTTTGGCACCTCCACAAGGAGCGAAAGAGAGAGAGAGAGAAAGAAGTATATGGAGGAGGAGGAGACATGAAATGGGCTTTTGAAAAACCATAAAATTAGCATAGAAAACGGCGGCAGCTTTTCTTAACTCGGACTGAGTGAGAGGCAGTACAGTTGCCTGCTGATTTTGAAGCCACTCTATTACAGATCCTGATGGGTGTCCACAGATGTGCTGGATTGCCTTTTGCTTCAGGGAAGCTAGCTTTGCAGCTACAGTCCCAACCTGAAATCTTGCAAAAAGCTTTACAAGATCACTAGTGTTAGAGCCAAAAAAAAGAAAGAAAGAAAGAAAGAAGGAAAAAGAAAGAAAGAAAAAGAAAAGGGGAAAGAAAAAGAGAAAAAGAAAAAGAGAAAAAGAAGAAGAAAAAGAAAAAGAAAAAAAGAAAAAAAAAGAAAAAAAGCATATGCAAATAAATCCAGGATTGGAGGGTCTGCAAAGCCACTGGGAATGCATTTTCCTTCAGCCCAAAGAATTTCAGTCATTAAGGTCCCAGGCCATCACCTGTAGCTTTAAGACTTTAAATCTTCTATGTTAACACTGCTTTTTTTCATAAGTTCCCTTGAAAAGTCAGTCAACATTGTTATTTCAGTGATTCACTGAGGAAAGACATGTTAGCTCAGGTTTTGCAATTGGTTTTCTTGGCTAAATAGACTGACATGTCTCAGCTGCCTGATGCTTCTGGAGCAAATGTGAGGTGCTGCATATAACCTCAAACCAGTTATGTTCTTGGGCAGCACAAAGTCGCTAGGCAGCCTGATCTAGTGAGTGGCAGCCCTGCCCATGGCAAGAGGGTTGGAACTAGATGATCTTTAGGGAGCCTTCCAACCTAAGCCATTCTACAATTCTATGATTCTAAGAAATTGTAGGTGTCTATCAGACTGCTGTTCATAGGCAGTTTTTCCAGCTAAGCTCATGCGTCTGAGCATTTGGTTTGTAAATCTGGCGTAGGTGTAAATATACAACCATTACCAAATTCATGGGGAGCACGTGGTTACCCAACAAGATGAAGGAGCTTTCATTCCTGCCAGTCTGCTCAGTTGTGGCTAGTTGAGAAGTGAGTTGGAAGGAACCCACAAAGATCACTGAGTCCAACTCTTGGCTCCATGCAGGATCATCCAAAATCCAAACCCCATGGAGCTTTGGGACAGTGCTTTCAGACACAGATCAACCCAAACTCCCAGATCTCTTTTGCAGGACTGCTCTCCAGCCTCTCATCCTCCAGTCTGTACATACAGCCAGGTCTGTCGTACCCCAGGTGCAAAATTTGACACTTGCTCTTGTTTAAGTTCATTCAGTTGGTGATTTCTCAGAACTCCAAGGCCTCTCAGCCCTTCACAAAATGTAGAAACACTTTTTTTCTGCCAGCCCTGTAATCTTATTCTGGAAAACACATTGGCGCAGTTCAGTAGAGCTGCTGGAGTCTGGAGTTGCAAGCTAGGACCTTCCTAAAGGCTGAGCAGGACTCAACATCATGAAAGCTCCATTAAGGGAGATTAAGATTGGATGTAAGAAAAATGGTTTTTACAGTAAGGGTGGCGAGGCTTTGGAACTAGTTGCCCAGATTAGTGGTGGATGCCCCACCCCTGGAGAAATTCAAGGTCAAACTGGATGGGGCTCTGAGCAGTCTGATCTAGCTGTAGTTGTCCCAGTTCATTGCAGGGGAGTTGGACTAGATGGCCTTTAAGCTTCCCTTCCAACTCAAATGACTCTGATTCTATGAAACCTTACTTCAAGAAACACAATTTACCAGTTTATGCATGTACCGATAAAGAATCCAAGTGAAACACATGGAAATCAAGTTTAAGCATCCCCAGTGTGACCCATGAGAGCCACAGCTACGGATGTTGGGGGGGACTGTCCACACCTCCCAGGGATGGGGTTCACCCCTGTGTTTGTAAAGGGTCTGGAGCACAAGTCTTATAAGGAGCAGCGGAGGGAACGGGAATTGTTCAGTCTGGAGAAGAGGAGGCTCAGGGGAGACCTTATTGCTCTCTACAGCTTTATAAAAGGATGTCGTAGTGAGGTGGGAGTTGGTCTCTTCTCCCAGGTAACAGCAATAGGATGAGAGGGAATGGCCTCAAGTTGCACCAGGGGAGGTTCAGTTGGGTATTAGGAAAATTTTTTTCTCCAAAAGAGTGGTTGGGCACTAGAACAGGCTGCCCAGAGAGATGGTTGAATTACCATCCCTGGAGGTGTTCAAGACATGTATAGATGTGGTTCTTAGGGACATGGTTTAGCGTGGAGTATTGGTGGTAAGTGGACATTTGGACTAGGTCCAACCTTAATGATTCTGTGATTTCCCGGGTGGGTTATACATGTTGGAGACCAAATATAAACATGACAAGAAAGTGTGTCAGGAGTTGTCAGAAAAATGAGACAAACACTACAAATATCTCAACACTTGGTAGCAATCCCATAGCCATCTGCAGCATTAATCCTCTAGCAGTGCTGGGGAGTTTATCCCACTTCAGGCCTAGTGACTGTCAAGATAAATAGTTACAAAATGATTTCACACACTGTTGACAACTCAAGCAATGCTTACAAATGGGGACGGAGAGATTTTCCAAGGAAAACATTATAAATTAATGGTAGAGCTAAACTTTCTGAATAATCCATTCCCCTCCATACCACATTGTGAGGATGCTAAAATACCAATTTGATCTTCCCGTGCCTTTCCTTTGTCCCATATTTCATATCCCCAGATCAGGTTTACTCTAGAAAGCTTCCCTCATAGCCACAGTATTTTGCAGGATCCCCTCTTTTCTTCCCACCTTCATTAGGGAGTGCTTGCTTTCCCCTCCAGGTGAACTTTTCCCTTGCTGCTGCTCAGTCTGGTTCCCTCTTGCAGGTGGGTGTACTCAGCCTGGAGCTGAGCAGGTGGGCGGCACAGACAGCGAGCAGGTCTGTGCTCTGGAAATGTGTTACTAGTTATTCCTGTTCTTTGCTGGAGGGTTTCTGTTGTCACTCCCAAGAGACCATGACTTCCCTCCCATGTCCACCCCCTTTGACAGCCACCTTTGCTAGCACATTTTATGGGTGTGAGGGACAGGGAAAAAAAAATGTTGGGAAGAGAGTGGAGAAGGAGTGTTCAGTGTACAATATGTGGAAAGCTGAAAAATGAAGTTAAAGTTCTCCCTTCTTCTCTTCCATGTCTTTTTATGAGAGTGTCTGCAAGCTGATCTGAGATGAATGCAAAGAACTGGGACTCATGTGAATGAATGTGGGTCACAGTGTGTATACAAGGTGGGGAAGAAAGAGGACCTTAAATCAGTCCAGGTTCTGGAGACTGGTTAGAGGGCACCTCAGACACTGCATCGTCCCTGCATTGTGTGATGGCCTCTTCTCTTGCCAAAATGAGCAAGGGCACTAGAAATATCTGTGAACAGTAACAGAACTTACTAATGATAGAAATGGCAGTGATGCTTCAATTGTTGTCCCAATCCTTTTGGACAGATCTATAAGAACTTTTAAATATGTTAATACCAAGGAAACTGGCAGGTGAAGAAGTTCCTGCACTCCTAGTTCTAGGAACTGGGATAAGCAAAGGAAAAGAAGTTCCACAGCTTTCTGTATCAGAGCTTTACTCAAATCACCCTCTGCTTACAGACGGTGCTCGGTGGATTACGGCTTTACTCCATGCCACCACCCTGTTGTTCCGCTGACCTAGCTGAAATTGTCTCCGCAGCCATGATGCAGAGTCAAAGTTGTCTCTGTTAATGTCTTATTATCTGATGAAGGGTTGGAATGACTGAAAAGCAAAACTGCAAGAAGAGCTTGTTCCTTAGGGAATGAGCAATTTTGCCCTCCCAATAAATATCTATCTGGAGGTCGGGGTAAGGAACTCTCTCTTTCCCTAATCCATGTGCTCATGAGGTCTAACTCCCTCCTGACATCTCATTGTAACCAGAATTATACCTATTCTATAGGGATGGAGATCCATTTACGTAACCCACATCAGCATCCCGTATCACTGCCATGGTCATGGGCTGATGCCAATAATGTTAATAAGATGAAAATATTACAGCCAAGATCCATAACCTCTGTGCCTGTTGTTGGTCCCCAGATCCTTCAGCTCTGCCAGGGAGAGAGAAAGGTTGATGACATGAGAGGTTTAGCATTGCTTATCTCCTGAGCAAGGTTTTCACATTACCCAAGAAACTCAGAAAGGGCAGCAAAGAGCTGGCCGAAAGCTGCTTTATTCTGATAGGAAACTTAGAATTTACAGCCAAGTTGTCCTTAATCAGTTTATCTCCATTCCTCTTATGTTGCCTTCTAACTTGACCACATGTTCTCCATCCTTGGTGTTTATCTCAGATACAATGAATCTGTCCTAGTCTTATCCATTATAAGCAAAACCAACTTTTTATCTTCTCCATTTATATGATAGTTCTTCTTTTTCCAAAGTCCTTCTCAGCCACTTAAAATGGTTGATGACCCAGGCCTCTTTATTCTCTTACATCATCTTAACTTTGTCATCCTCATTCCTACACTGTTTCTTTATTATTTACCTCATCTTTTTCTCTCTTCTTCTGAGATGAGCAGTCTCTTTTTTTTTCTCTATCTCTATCCCTCCTCTTTTTTGAAGTTTGAAGTAAATTCACTTGTAAGTCACAGGAATTCATAAGAAACAATCTCCTGAGCACAGTTCAATGACGCTGATGCCAGCATTATGAAGGCTGTGTTTTCCTGGATAGCTGACTGCAGCTCTTGCAAATAAAAAGAATTAGAAAAAAATGAGGACTCAAGAGGTGTGTGAGTAATACAACATCATCCGTGGGGACACGTGCTGGGATAACACACAAAAACAAGTTGAGAACACAGAGTACATTCACCTGCAGTTTAACTCTTCACCACATCTAGGCATGTTCTGGTGCTGCAGCTAGGAAAACTGAGGCACAGTAATGTGATTTGCACAGAACATTCCGTTGTTTTGATGGAGAACATAAGCTAATGCTGTTTTTCCTTTGGAGTGGGTTGTAGCTGTCAGAGTTATGTAATAAAGCTTAATTTAATTGCACTGAAGAAGGACAAGGCTATGAACTCCACCAATTACCAGGTAAAGAACTCAGATCTATTGAATGCTCCATTATATGTTTGGGCCTGTCCATAATGCCTTATCTTAGCACTTCCTCATCTCACTGCATTTTTCCTCATTAATAGCCAACAACCCAATGAAGCTTCTTCCTCATCTTGCAGCTAAATATGACCTAATATTTCCTCTGTGTCTTCCATGGAGCTGTTTTTGAGGACCCCCCAGCTGAGATTGAACACTAAGGACACCCTGCTACCTGAAAAGACTCAGAGCAAAGTGATCTCCATTGGCACGGAGGTGGCATTCATTCCAGCTGACTTTCCCACCTCCAAAGAAGGCTGCATCTCTGTGAGAGGAACAAACATACCATAGAAGGGAAGCAGGCTCTGCCAAGTGCTGCAGAAATGGGACACAGATGGTATCTTAAATGAGAACGGAAGTTTATTTGGGGGCTCTGCACATGACGTAGCACTGCAGCTCTTTCAACAGATGACAGACTAAGATTTCAGAGCTGGTGATGAGATAATTTCGAAGCAGTCTCTCTCCGCAGAGCTATTGGCTTGTATAAAATAAATTAAAATCGAAGGAGAATAAGGAGAAGGAGAAGAAGAAGAAGAAGAAATAGATGTAGAAACCAAAAAATGGTTCTGTAAGAATATGTACGTATAAACTTTTAATGTATGTTTATGTCCCGTTTACTAATACTCCAATATCAATCACAACTGTTGTTGGCTGGTTAGTCAGCCCATATGTTTGTGCTGATTGGCCATGTGGCCACTGCTAATGGAAATATACGGGGATTGCATTTCCAGCTGCATCCATAAACTTGTGTCTATCTCTCTACCCACAGAATGACATAATAGTTGAGGCTGGAAGGTCTCTTGAGGTCATCTGCTCCAAACACTCAGCTTGAATGGGGCTGCCTTGAGCTGATTGCCCAGCACTTTGGCCAGATGGCTTTCAAATTCCTCCAAGGATGAATTCTACAGTATCTGGGGAATCAGTACCAAGCCTCTCAACATCTCCTTGTGTGATGGATGCTCCAGTCCCTTAAACATCTTCCTGGCCCTTTGCTGCATTTTCTACAGTTTCTCCATGCTACGTCTGTCTAGTATTGGTGAGCCCAGAACTGGAACACCCAAAACTTCTACAGAACACTGCTGAAGCCCGGGATTGAACCAGGGACCTTTAGATCTTCAGTCTAACGCTCTCCCAGCTGAGCTACTTCAGCCCTGCCTTGGTGTGGTTATTTGCAAAACCTGATGAGGTGTAATTATATTTCAGCCCTATTCAGACTAGCTTTCTTTACACTAGCTTGCGAGTCAAAGAAGTCATTTCAGGGAACAGACGGCTCAAAAGCAATGGTCTTCCCAACTGCATCAATACCGGATCCTTGTCATTGTAAGTCACCTCTCTACGTACAGAGGTTCTGTGTGTGAGCCTTTAATAACAGCATGGTTCTGGGTGATGTATAGTAGACAAGCAGGGAAACAAAGATTCTCTTCCTGAAGGGCTGAAAAAAGAGTACATTTACCTTTAGATTAGAGAAGGGAACAATCACTTGCAAATCATTTCAAGAAAATGGAGATGGAGCTAGGTCTCTATAATTATGAAGCTACAGGCAAGGCAGCTAAACGTCAGATGACAAGGGTGATAGAGGAACATAGAATCATAGAATGGCTTGGGAAGAAGGTCCCCCAAGTCCTTCTCTGCACTGCTGCTCATAATGAGTTCTTCTCCCAGTCTGTACACATATCCGAGATTGCCCCAATCCAGGTGTAAAACCTTACACTTGGCCTTGAACCTCATTAAGTTCTCATTAGCCCACTTCTCAAGTCTGTCCAGGTCTCTCTGGATGGTATCCCTTCTTTCTCTTATATAAACTGCACCACTCAGCTTAGCATCATCCACAGAATGAAGAGAATGACAAATTATTTGTAGGAAGATCTCAACAAATGAGTGCGAATATAAAAAGAATAAAAAGGACATTCAAGCATAGATTGCTCTCTGTCTGCTTCTGCTTTTGAAAAGGCTCTTTGTCCCCTTCCTCATATACTAATTCTTTGTCATGCTGTTTAGGATTGGATTTAGATATTAGTTGTGCTGCCTAATTTCATTATCATCTGTAGGGTTAGACTTGTCTGCAATACCACTTCTGCTCCATGGTCCACAGCACATGCTGCTAATTGCAGAACAAAGATCAGAACTGGATGGAGCACAAGGGTGTTTGCAATTCTGGCAATAATCAAACAACAGTACCAGAGAAAATGTGCTAATTATATTTCCGAACTGGTTGTATATATCCAAAACAGCAAAAGAAGAACAGTAGTATCTCAGATCCTTCTCTAAAGGGAGAGATTTGGGCATGCTGGTAAGAAATAAGAACATGGAGCTCCTTTCTGTGGCCTAAAGACAAAGATCTATGTCATAAAATTCAGCAAAAAATCTGGAGTAAAACAGCAACCTGATTAGAGGCCCATTTGAGACCATTACCATGGAACAGGTATTTTTAGTATCTTCTTGCTGACCCCACTGTAGCATGGGGGTTATTCACAGAGCCTGGCTAATTCTTTCACATCAATCTGTCTTTCTCCATCTGGGGATTGGGAGCCAGGCATATTCATGCAGTGTTATAAAAGAAGTTTACCCAGCACAACAACTTACTCTACTAATAGAGAGTAAGTTGTATCTCCTAGAACGGACTGTTTATCACCTTTCATAGAACCATAGAAACACAGAATTGTTTGAGTTGGAATGGACCCTTAAATGTCATCTGGTCCAACTCCCCTGCAATGGACAGGGACATCTATAGTTAGATCCAGTTCCTCGGAGCCCTGTCCAGCCTGACCTTGAATGTCTCCAAGGATGGGGCATCCACCACCTCTTTGGGCAACCTGTTCCAGTGCTTCACTACCCTTACATAAAAAAGCTTTTTTTTTTTTTTTTTCCTGTGCGTCAGCATCTTTATCATAAAAAACTTGTTCCTTCTATTCAATCTAAATCTCCCCTCTTTTAGTTTGAAACCATTTTCCCTTTTTCTATCACAACAGTCCCTGCTAAAGAGACTGTCACCTTCTTTCTTATAGCCCCCCTTCCTTTTATAGCCCCAGGACCTTGTCCTTGGCTTTGCTGAACCTCATTGTTCCAATTATTCCTGAAAGAGGATCAGGCAAAATCTTTTTGGTAAGAGCAACCTTCCTGCAAAGAAAATATTAATACAAATTACTTTTCTAAAATAAACAGCACCACCACCAACAAAAAAAACTTCCATAAAACAAAGGCCATAGGTTCAGAGCAGGTCTGTGTATATTTATCTACAGAAGATGCTTGTGGGAGCAGTGTCTTCAGCACGATGACTAAGGATTGTACAGATACAGTTTGGAACAGCCTGCAGGAATAGAAAACTCTTTCTAGAATGTTGTTACTCATTTGGATGCTGAAGGCAGAAAGCAAAAGGTTTGCATAGCCAGATGATTTGTTAGATGATCATTGTGGAGTCTGTCACAGTTGTTTACTTTGCTCTTGAAGGGATACTAATGTTTGGAGTGTGCATTTGCTCCAGGTCTATTTATTCTTTAAAGACTAGATCTATTCTGAAACACGGGTGCCTAGGATTCTGTTGAAGGAGACCTTGAGCACCACTTTGTTCTTTTCTTAAGAGCTGTGAGCTATTTAGCATTAGCAATAGCCATGACCCGCTCTGTCAAATTCCTAGAAGGCAAAATGGGTACATCAGTCTGACAGGTAACAAGGACCACAAGAGAAGGAGGGTTTTCCAGAGCCTTGCAGGACTTTTTCTGCAAGCCCTAGAGGTAAGAAAAATGTTCCTGGGGTAGGATTTATTTCACCTGACTTCTCAAAGGCCAAAAAGGCAAAACTCTCTCCCACCAATCACTTAAAAGAGCTCTAACAGAAGTAGGAAACATTGGTGGTGAGTTCACGAAATGGATTTTCCTTAGAAATAGAATCATAGAATTGTAGAATTGTTTGACTTGGAAAGGACCCTTAAAGGCCATCTAATTCAACTCCTCTACAGTTAAAAGGGGCACCTACATCTAGATCAGATTGCTCAGAGCCCCATCCAGGCTGACCTTGAATATCTCCAGGGGTGGGGCATCCACCACATCTCTGTCCTGGATCACAGTATGTGGCTTGGGGACCAGGTATCAGCTCAGAAGATAATGCACAGTTTTAATGAAGCCATAACATTCTCTTATGCAAATAAGCCACTCCATGGGGTTTTCCAGAAGTTGTGTTATGCTCATCTCAAGATGGACTTGTTCCCATTAAAAGCTTGTCTACAAAATCAATTAGAACTGACAGCCCAGGTCAATTATGGGTCTGAACAAATCCCTGCCTAACACTCATGTTGATACCTGCTATTCCTGAACTCTGTGACTCTGTGCATTGGATCTGGGCTCTCAGGAACCTGATCTAGCTGTAGATATCCCTGTTCATTTCAGGAATGTTGGACTAGCTGATCTTTAATAGTCCTTTCCAACACAAATGATTTCTTGATTGCATGATTTAGGGCTATCGAGAATGAAAGTGTCAGAGCAGAAGAAACTTCTCAAGACAGTGGTGCCACCTAATGGGAAAATTCCCAGAGAATCAATTTCTCGGAAGTCAAGTCCTTAATTGGAGTGTTGCTAGGTGACGTAGAGATGGAAATCAGTAGCTCTGATGCAAGTCTCTCTTTTTTGCTGCTTTACGACCATCCATTCGTCACTCTGTTCCCTTTTCCCCAGTATCTCAGCTACACACATGAGACCGCCCTGGAAAATTAATTCCGCTTCCTGCTCTGATCCGTTCTCAGCAATCCTGGATGCTACTGAAGCATTTTTGACTTTCTTGATGCTCAGAGTCTGTCTGGTGGGGAAAGTATCACAGACTTTTGTGTTACAAAAAGCCAAGCAAAAAATAAATAAGAGAATGAAGTGCCGTTGGAGAGAGATCGGGACTCTGTAGGTTTCTGTAGGTTTTCTCCTTTGCCAACCAGAGGTGAGAGAGGCTCTCTGTGTTGCAACCTCCATACACTGTTGCAGCTCAGCAATATCTGGAGACAGACTTTGGCTCTGCAAAACAAGCAGTAATGTCTCAAAAATATTTCCTGACAGAAGTTCCCGCACCACAACCCCCTGCAGCCTCTTTTGCATCATAAATAATCATGGGAGTGGGAAGGAACAGGCTGCAAAGCCTATCCTTGCCTCAGGGGATTATTTTATTCCCTGATTGTGTTGTCTTCCCAGCAGCTACAGCTATTTCCTCATGGCAATCTTCCTTGCCATGGCACCCCTGCTGCCGTCATTTCACAGGAGCGTGTTACAGCAGTTAGAGCCAAGTCTTGATCTTTCTCAGATCTCAGCTTTGCTTTGCCATCAGTGAATCATGTGTGCTAAGCCGTCTCAGTCAGCTGCTCCTTATTTCATATTTTCTAAGGTCAAAAAGTTATTTTCAAGAATCTTTCTTTTTTCTTCCTGATACAAAGATGCTTGTAAGTGCTGGCAAAAAAAAAAAAAAAAAAAAAAAAAAAAAAAAAAAAAGTTATGTTCCTTCAAACATTAATCCTGTTTTTGGGGAGAGGGTGCAAGTTAAGTTATGGGGGGATCTGGACCCACTTTCAGTGCCTCACTGAACTCAAATACCATCCTCACAGGTAATGTAGCAACGCAACAAAACTGCAATTTCATGGCTGAGTAAGGAATTAACATCTAGGGCAAAGGGGAGAAACTGGCAGTTAAGCAGGCTCGAGTCATTAATTCTAGCTGGGAACTGGGCTCTGCTGGTAATGATGACTCTGCAGGTGGTGCCGGTTGAAGCACTGCCTGCAAGAGCTGTATGGGCACTAGTAATTATCCTCAGAGCTCCGGTGATTTCCAGTGTCTTTCCTTTTCATATCCCTTGAATTGAAGCCAATAAATCCAAAAAGGGGTTAATCTGTAGTAGAGTTGTAGTTGGGAAGTCTGTGGCTCTACGGAATGATGCTTGGAGCACCCTGTGAGATGGGCAATAAAGGGCTCAGCCCCAGTGTGCAGTGAAGGAATGACCATTGAGTCATGCAAGAGTCATACAAGGCTAAGTTCAGCTTCTAATTTAGCTTGCTAGACTCTCTTTTTTCTTAATGCTTCACTGTGCATTGAATAATAGCATCACAGAATCATAGCATCATAGAATCATAGAATCAAAGTATCATAGAATGGCTTGGGTTGGAAGGGACCTTAAAGATAATCTAGTTCCAACCCCCTTGCCACAGGCAGAGTTGCCAGCCACTAGATCAGGCTGCCCAGGACCCCATCCAACCTGGCCTTGAAAGCATCAATGGATGGGATATCCACAACCAATCTGGTCAACCTGAACCAGTGCCTTACCACCCTCTGAGTAAATATTTTTTACCTAACATCTAACCTAAATCTAAATCTCTTTCAGTTTAAAGCCATTCTCCTTTGTCCTATCACTATTAGATGACTTAAAAGTTAGTTTCCCTCCCGCTTATAAGCTCCCTTCAAGTACTGGAAGGCTGCATGATCTGCTCAGAGTCTTCTCTTCTCCAAGCTAAACCAGCCCAGATCCCTCAGCCTTTCTTCATAGGAGAGGTGCTCCAGCTCTCTGATCAAGTCTAGTGAGCTGGGATTTTGATCAGATAGCAGGATCATTAGTTGGAGTTTGAAACAGGAGAAACGTGTCTGTTTGTATCTGCTTGAAAATTTGGCTGTTAAACACACCCGAGAATCTATTCTAGAGTAAAGGAAGAGGCTATGTCACAGCATCACAGAATCTCTAGGTGCCAACCCCACAGCTAAAACAGGTTCCCTACAGCAGGTTGCAGTATGTCACAGGATAGCATCCAGGCAGGTTTTGAATATCTCCAGAGAAGGAGATGTTATAACCTCTCTGGGCAGCCTGTTCCAGGGCTCTGTAATCTTTAAAGTAAAAAAGTCTTTCCTTCTGTACGTACAGAATTTCCTATGTTCCAGTTTGTGCCCATTGCCCTTGTCTGTCATAGGGCAAAACTGAAAAGAGCCTGGCCCCATTAATTTGACTCCCATCCTTCAAGCATTTATAAGCACTGATAAGATCCCCCTTCAGTCTTCTCTTCTCCAAGCCAAACAGCCCCAGGTCTCTCAGCTTTTCTTCATATCAGAAATGCTCCAGGCCTCTCATTGTGCTTGTGGCCTTCCACTGGACTCTCTCCATCAGTTCCCTGTCTTTCTTGAACTGGGGAGCCCAGAACTGGACACAGTACTCCAGATGTAGCCTCACTAGGGCAGAGTAGAGGAGGAAGTTCACCTCCCTCGACCTGCTGGCCATGCTTTTCCTAATGTACCCCAGGATGCCACTGGTCTCCTTGGTCTCAAGGGCACACTGCTGGCTCATGGCCAAACTGTGGTCTACCAGGACACCCATGTCCTTCTCCACAGAGCTAAGAGTATCAAGGTAGAACATTCAGAAGACTTTAACATAGAATCATGTATTATCACAAGTTGGAAGGGAACCAAAAGTATCAAGTCCTACTTCCATCCACTTAGCATTAAATGCCCAAACCCCATTGTCCTGCTCTCCAGCTACTGTTTCAGGCAGGATGATACCAGACAGTGTCACACTCTTCGGCTGCAATCACAGTATTAGTCACTCACAGCAGGGTAATTGCGGTCTCATTTCTCCATCTCAGTTAACCATCTTGGAGCTGCATTGCTTAATTCCCCTTCTCTTCTTGAACTGAATCTGCATACTGACAAGAGGGCACTTTTTGGCTGTTTCAAAGTCAAAGCTGTGGTGTGTGAACCTCCTCACCTTTTCTGGATGCAGACTTTAGCTAGGGGATCTCCTTCTATTGTAATGGAAATTTGTAGTGCTACAGATGGTTGAACTAAGCCAATATGTTTTCAGGAGCTAGTTTGGTATTTGCTGCATTTTTCTTCCCCCACAGGTGCTGAACAGCAGTTCATTAAAGCAAACATGGAAAAAGATAATCCATTGCTTTCCTTTGTGCCTCAGTTTCCTCATCAATAAAGGAAGTTTCTCTCCACTCTAGTAGGCTATTGACAGTTCTCAAGCATCCACAGCTAGGAAGTGCTCACATCTCAGATCAGTATTTTCATTCACTGTTTTCTAGTCTAAGCAATAAATGGATGGTATACCCCATCCTTTAAAACACCTCAGATAGATGATTCAGCTGCTGATAGACACTGAAGTCCCTAAAAATCAGTGCCTCTTCCTGAATATCCCTCCAGTACATTTAACATAGTAAATGCAGTCTGGCCTGATTTTCTCCCCTAAGGAAAAACCTTGGACAATGTAAAAATGAAAATCAAAGATTGCTGGCCAGATATTTCAAGCAGCTGAGCAGGGATGGTCAGCAAGGATCAGTACTTCTAATGACTGGGCAGAGTCCACTCATACCCTTGGAGGACATGCTAAGGGTCGAGTGACCAGCCTCAGTACGATGCAAGAGAGAAGAGACATCAAAATAAAGCTATGCAGGAGAAACCTCTCCCCAAGTGACAGAGCCCCACAGATTGCTTTGGCAGAGCACCAGCTGGGAAGCTGGCATAGAAAACAGAGTGGAAAACATTTGAATTCTCTTTGCCTATTATGTCATATATTGTACCGTGATGTGCAATTGTTTAACTAGACTTAAATCACTCTAAACTACATAAATTACCTCCAGCAATCCCTCTTCGATCCAAATGCTGACACGTTTTTTTGTTCCAAAACATGGTAATCTTGCTATCTTCCATATAATTGCATAGCATGTATGGCTCATTGCTCGCTCTTAAATAAATAGAAGAGTTATATTCCACAGTACACACCTAGTCATACATAATTTTCTCTAATTGTTTTAAATAGAAAGACAGCTGAAGATGATTGGAGGGTATGTCTATGCTTAAATGTAAAGGATTTAGAACAAAAATAAAAAGGAACAATTCAAGATTCTAAGTGATATTGTCTAGCAACTTAACTTTTAATCATAGTTTCCAAAACTGAAAAGAACACGGTGTATGTTTTTTGGTAATGCTACGTTTCAGTAAATCAGCTCCAACTTCTTGAGCAGCCCTTGTGCAGGTGCTGTTTCATTGGGCACGTGGATAGAGCACTTCACTCAAAACACTGGCAAAAAAACATGCTGCATGCAAAGTGAAGATGGATTTAGTAATGTAGGCAATGGACGTAGCCAAGGTATGACCTCCCCTGGATATGTTTGGCTGTCTTTAGCCCCAGAAGAAAGGTAGAGCTGCCACAAAGTTTACCTAAGTTTATAGCAGGGTCCTGCAAAGCTGCAGAGCTAACATGTGGGGATGGGGTAAAAGTCCGGAGCCTCTTCTCTTCACTCCATTAGGGCCATCAGTTCACTTATCTCCTTCACCCTTTGCAAACTTCCAACTTCCCATTAGTGTCTGATTGTGTTTGGACAATGAGATCCAGAGTTTTACTCAGTCCTAAGTTTGGATGCATGATCCAGCTTCAATTCCATGTCCATGCAAAACAGGGCACCTCTATGATAAGACAAAAAAATAAAAATAAAAAGTTAGTGGACATAGAAGATGGAAAGGGACTATGGCTTGCAGCAATGAAATGTGTAGTCTGGAGGATGTGGGAGAATCTGAATCCTCATGGGTATCACAACTCTGACCCACCCCTGAAGGCTAAATGCAGGTGCTACCATTTCTCAGCACTGGAGAATATTTTTCTGAACTTGGAGGACTTCTCCAGGAACCCACCCCTTACACAGACAAAGTTTATGCTGCATCTTTTCATGCTTTTTTCTTCAAAATTCCATCGTCATATGTGATTAAGCCCCAGCTGCTACGTCAGCAATAAGTGCAAAGTGAGCTTGCTTGGACAGCCATGCAACATACTCTGCCAAGAAGTGAAACTTTACATGCCAGCCATCCAATTCCACAGGCTTTGCTTTTGTTTGTCTGAAAGCTGACAGCCAGATAGCTCTTTAAGGCTTTCAACTCCATTTCCTTCTGTGCCTCAAAGTTTTCAGATGCGACATGTTCATGCTGCAGCACTCAGCTTAAGGATCTTCTCATGGGGGCAATCCTCAGTCCTTGGTGCCTTTCTCATACCCCCACAGAACTGCTCTGCAGAGAGCGGGGCATTTGAGAATAAGTCATAAAATCAAAGAATCATAGAATCATTAGGGTTGGAAAGGACCACTAAGGTCATCTAGTCCAACCAACAACCAATCACCTCCATGTCCACTAACCATGTCACTCAAAATTGCCATGGCAGCACAAGGTGCTGCAACAGGAGACATGCTGGAATTACTTCATAAGATATATTATATCATATATATGGAGTAAATTCGTCCATTGCACTTGCAGTAAGAGAGAGAGGAGATGGATGTTCAAGACTCAGGTCCGACTTGGGGCCAGGTGAATCTAATGAGGTTCAACACAGCAAAGTGCAGGGTTTTGCACTTGGGCCAGAGGAATCCCAGGCATATATACAGACTTGGAAGAGCAATATCCTTGAGAGTAGCTCTGCAGAGAAGGACCTGGGAGTCCTGGTGGATGAAAAACTGAACACAAGCCAGCAGTGTGCTCTTGCAGCTTGGAAAGCAAATCGTATCCTGGGTTCCATCAGAAGAGGAGTCGCCAGCAGGGACAGGGAGGTGACTGTCCCTCTCTGCTCTGCCCTTGTGAGGCCCCATCTGGAGTACTGCGTCCAGGTCTGGGGTCCCAATACAAGAAAGACAGGGAGCTGTTGGAGAGGGTCCAGAGGAGGGCCACAAAGAAGATCAGAGGGCTGGAGCACCTTCCCTACGAAGACAGGCTGAGGGAGCTGGGCTTGTTCAGCCTGGAGAAGAGAAGGCTACTGAACACCCATTCCTTGAGTCAAGCTTTCAACACTGGCTTTCTGCACAGGGCTTTTTCCTGGTGCCAGAGATGGTCAAACCATTGCTTTAGGGCCAAATCTACCTCATGAGCTTTCCAAGTTCAGCTCTCATAGTGGGACTCCTGTCTCATGGACATCTGTGTTCATCCACAATGGGAAGCCCCATAAGGGCTTCCTGACAACCCATCAACATTTACTTCCAAGCTTCAACATTCTGCGAAGTATACCAGACCAGTGTAGGATATCCTCCCCTCTTTAGAAACCTCTTCAAAAGGTTTCTAAAAAGTGAGCTTTTATTTTATTTTATTTTATTTTATTTTATTTTATTTTATTTTATTTTATTTTATTTTATTTTATTTTCTGGCAAAGAAGGCTTTGATCTTGGCACTGGACTGTTGTGCACCAGAGACAGCCTCTTTCTCTCGCAGATATGTGTAATGAGTGGCTTGGGCTAGAGAACATTCCTGAAGAATGTGGATAAGGTTGAGCCCTGCAAACAACATAAATCCGGCAAGAAAAGATCCTTAGCAAATCCATCTCCCCATAGCCATTTTCCCACGTGAAACCTGGAGATAACTGACCTTCTCTTTTACTATGGTGTTAGAAGGGCATCGCTGTAAGGCTATGGAGATCCACAGGCAGTAAACAAGATAATGGTGCTAATAACCCAGCCCCAAGCCATGCAATTGATTCACTGTGGCTAATGCACCCAGCATGAAATGGGCTGGAGTGGCAACAGAGTTTGATGGGATGATTGACAGGTTTGATGCATTTTAAATAGGTAGGGGAGAAACTGGACTAAAGGGACTCATGTCTTACATAGATCTTGTATAGCAGTGACATTTTGACATTGACTGTGGTGTCTACCTAGGATCTAGAAGCAAAAGATCCTTGACTTTTCCTTTTCCCCAGATTCCTCCAGTTGACACGTTACTGTCCTTTAGTGCTAATAAACCCTCTGGACAATCTGGAGGATAGGATGTAAAATAACAGCATCCTATGCATAATCCATCCCTGCCTGAAATATTTTTTATTCCTCTCCTCATTTCTGCATTTACAATTTTCCTCAGCAAACACCAATATTTCAATCTTCAGGTAAAAAAAAAAAATGTTCCAGCCACAAAATGATTGCACTTTGTTTTTCAAAATTGCAGTCCCCCACGTGGGAAAAGACGGCGAGAAAAACCTGTAAACAGAAAATAGCAAAGCGACTCCCACTCACCAAAACTGCTGCCTCTCCCTCTGAAGGCAGCACACGGATGAGTCATGGCAGAAAGCATCTCTCTCCCCACAGAGCTGGGGTTCTGCCTTGCCCACCCGCCGTCCTCCGCTGAGGAGGTGGTAGTGAAAGCCCCCAAGGCAATTCCTGTGAGTCAGGAGACCCCATGGAAAGAAGCAAAGCCACCTGCCAGCTTCTGCTCCTCTGACATTCAGATGATATTTCATTGCAGTTCTACTCTTTCAGATATGTGAAACCATGGGGAGAAATCCCCATTTGTCTCCCCATATCTCTGAGAAATCTGCAATCTTGGCTGAGGGAGCTGGGCTTGTTTAGTTTGGAGAAGTGAAGGCTCCAGGGAGACCTCATTGCATTCTTCCAGCACTTGAAGGGAGCTTGTAAGCTTATAAGCAGGAGGGGGACTGACTTTTTACACAATCTGACAGTGACAGGACAAAGGGGAATGGTTTTTAAATGAAAGGGGAAATTGAAGTTAGACATTAGGAAGAAATTCTTTACTCAGAGAGTAGTGAGGCACTGGCATAGACTGCCCAGAGAAGTTGTGGATGCCCCATCTCTGGAGGTGTTCAAGGTCAGGTTGGATGGGACCCTGGGCAGACTGATCTGGTGGGGGAAACCCTGTCTGCAGCAAGGAGTTTGTAACTAGATGATATTTAAGGTCCCTTCCAACTCAAGCCAGTCTATGAATCTATGATTCTGCGATTTAGTCTTTTAATCATTAACACAAGGTTTAGTTACAAAGGAGCTGGATGAGCTTTAAGGTCCTTTCAAACCTTAGCTGCTCTATGATTCTATGATTCTATGATCTTCAGTCATTTTGGGGATGTTGAAAGCCTCAGTCAGATTTATGGAGGATAGGTCAGACCTGCTGACGCCTCTAAGGCTTTTCCCTATGCCAAAACAATTTCAGAATTTGAATTCAATGATCCTTGAGGCTTCCTTTCAACTCAAGATATTCTGTGATTCTAGGTTCAGCACTCTACACAAGAACAGCATGAAGGGGAGTTTTCAGAGTTTCAGCGTTGCTGAAAGTGATTGAGACAAATAGATATAACTCAACATAGGAATAACCTCTGCCCTTCAACGCTGTTCCCTGGCTTATCTTATGCCTACTTTAATATTTCTGGTTTGGAATGAGAGATGGCCCTGTTGACATGCCCTAGACCTGATGGCAAAGGTTTTTTTTTATATATCAAGAGGATTCAGACCTCCAATTCTTTCCTAAATAAAAATGAAGTAAAACAAATACATAAAAAAATGCTTGAGCTGAGGGTTACCACAACCCACAACCAATTTTCAGTTAGCAAAGTGTTTTGCCTTAAATTAAAGGGCAAACCCAGTTATAAACCCAATAAACTTTCTCCTGATGGCTAACAGGGCTGGACAGAGGAAAGAATGACCATTTCCCAAAATCAGAATAGCTGCATAGTTGTGTGTTTATTTGGCTTTGAACTTATTCTGGAGACATTACTATTTGTCATTCAGGAACAACCAGAGGTGGGGAGGGGAAAGAGATATTGCTGTTGAAAAGTTTTGAAAGAAAGCAAACTATCTACTTGCTGAGTCTTCCCCCATCTGTTCATCTTTGTTGAAGGAGCTGTGTGTGCTGCTGCATTTCACTCTGTTCTCGTAGACTTAAGAAACAAATCTTCACTCTAACACAAAGTATTGCCTGTAAATAAATAGAGTTGTTGCTTTTAGCTAGCCTTTTTTGCTTATTTATTTTAACATCTCTCCAGGATTTAGAAAGCCTTTACTTTTCCCACCACCCTAATGCAAGTGAAAGTGAGTGGGAGGGGGTACCTGTAGCATCCATTAGGATCCTGAAAGCCAAAAGACTTAACAGGTCATGTAATCAGTAACAGCTCTTGTCTTTCCTGGATGGTGGAGCCTAAATATGAAACCCACAAACCCTGAATAACTTTGGGATTTCAGGCCACATACTCATCAAAGCGTTATTCCCACAACTCTGGCTATGACTCCCCATATTTAGGGAGGATGCTTTGGGGAGGAGGCTCAGATTGAATATTAGGAAAAATTTCTTCTCTGAAAGAATGGTAATGCATTGGAAAAGGCTGCCCAGGGGAAGTGGTGGGTCACTGTCCCTGGAGATGTTCAAGAAAAGGGAAGATTTGGCACCGAGGAACATAGTTTAATGGTCATGGTGGGGATGGGTCAGCAGTTGTAACATGATGATCTTACTGGTCTTTTCCAACCTTGATGATCCTATGTTTCTATGACCATGTGTAGCATTAACCATTAGTCAGATATTTTTTAAGACAGATGAGAACTAAGATGGGAAGCAGAGGCTCTGTTTGCTTACTTCTGCAGTCTGGGGATAGGGTTTGTCTTCAGGAATGACCTGAATGCCCTGGGTGTAACCAAACCCCAGTTTGGGTAGCAGCAACATCTGTCACTGCCAGCTGTGTCAGACATGCTTTAGTTAATGGAGTTGCCCCAAGAGAGAAAATCATAAGGCAAAAACCCTCTGAAAATATCTGCCTCAGAGAAGGTGAGAACAATTACTTCCATGGGGGGGGGGCAAAACAAAAGGAGCTTAGAACAAGATTTCCAGTTAACAACTGCTTTCTCTCCTCGGTGATATTAGAAAAAGGCCTGCCTTGGCCCAGGACCTTACTGTGCATGTGGTGCTGATGGACCTCAGTACAAGAGGGACATGGACATACTGGAGAGAGGCCAACAATGGGCCATGAAGATGCTGAAGGGCCTGGAGCATCTCTCCTAGGAAAAGAGGTTGGATGTGGTCCTGGACACCCTGCTGTAGGTGTCTCTGCTGGAGCT
The DNA here is from genome assembly GCF_002078875.1 of Numida meleagris. Lineage (NCBI taxonomy): Eukaryota > Metazoa > Chordata > Aves > Galliformes > Numididae > Numida > Numida meleagris. The sequence goes on from NC_034410.1 coordinate 146,100,649, forward strand.
GAGGCTGGACCAGATGGACACAAAGGTCCCTTCCAACCTTAACCATTCTGTGAGTCTGTGTTTCTGTGACCTATTCCTTCTGAGTGGTGTGTGCAATGTGAGTCCTTTCTTCCCCTCCCCTTGCCTTCCAGCAAGATAAAAATAAGCATCTCCCGCTGACTCAGCCTGTGAGAAAGGGACTGAGGTTTCAGCTGCGGGCATTTTCCTCCCCAGGATAGAAGCATACAGGCTGTTAGCTAATGACACATAAGGATTAAAAAAAACCAGCTCTTCTGTTGCTTAAATTGCTGAGTTTGGAAAATGCCAGCCAAGTATTGTATGTAGAGAGGGATAAAGATACACATGCTTAGAGGCAGATATATATTTCTAAAAAAAAAAACAACAAAAAAAAAAAACCAACAGAATAGCGTGAATATATGTAAGGCTTTGGACAGATTTGCAAATAAATGATATTTTCCCAGTAGCAAGAGGAGTCTCATTTGTTGGCAGAAGGCTGTCATGCAGGACATGCCAGCATGTCTCTGTATTATACTCACACTGACAATGTGAAAACTAATTGGAATAATACCCACACACATCTGCTGGGTTTCCCCCCAGGAGAAGATGCAGCCCACACACGGTGTAGGTGGGTGCATATGATATAGGTCATGGCACATTGCTTCATTTAGCAAGGGCAGCCTTCCTGGTGGGTGACTGACAAGTGTTTCCCTCTGCGTCTTCAGCAAGTCTAGCAGACACTGTTAGCTCTGGGGTTGCCTAATTACACCCAGTGAGCTAGGACAAGAAACGAGATGATTCTATAAAATATATAGCTGGGCAAGAAACTGGAGGGAGGATTTCTTCTAGTCCCCACCTAGAGGGCTTCTATAGCTTATTCTGGACAAGAGCATCGAAAGGCCAGGATTTAAGGAGATCATATGATTTTTAGCATGCCAGCAGGCTCATTCATCATAGGGAAGAACTTCTTTCCAGAGAGGTGGTGGATGCCCCATCCCTGGAGACATTCACGGTCAGGCTGCACCAGGCTCTGAGCAATCTAATCTAGCCATAGATGTCATTGCATCATGTAGATTCATTACAGGGGAATTGGATTAGATCACCTTTTTAGGATCCCTTCCAACTCAAATGGTCCTATAATTCTATAATTTTCCATAGGTAAATGCTTCCACTGATGCATTCAGAAAAGCATCAGTGCAATAGGAAGGCTACAAGTGGATTTTGGTTATAGTTGTATGGTGAAATATTGCTCCTGTAGAAGATGCTCAGATCTGGATACCTGTGCTTTTGAGTGCATCTACAGTTCAATACAGTAGAGTCAGGTCATAGGTGCATTAGTTGGCCTCCGGGTCAGAATTCTTGAAGATATTTTAGCTCTCCTAAGTCAATGAAAAGTCATAGGATCAATGTCCTTTACCAAGCTAAGTCAGATGCATTCCTCTTGACTTATTCTTGACTATACCCTGCCACCTTCTGAATTCTGAGATAGCTGTGTGCAGAGAAATCTTGGCTCTGCCAAGAGCCCAGGGTGGGTTCCTCTGTCTCTTAGTTACTCTGAGCTCCCTGCACAGCTGAAAAGAGCAATGCCACAAAGCTGAGGCACAGTTCATCCCCTTCTGTAGCAGGTGGCTAATGTAAGTCAGAAGAATCACACCCTAAAAACTCATCTGCTATGATTATAAAGCATGTGATCAGCTCAGAAGGAGTTCTCCAAGGTGAAATGAGGTGGATCCCAACTCAAGCATCTCTGGTTAAGTTACTTTTCAGGGACACAGGCCATCATGGTTCTCTCATTGCACTGAGGAAGGGCAATAGCACATCTGAGGAGGGGCTGGATGCTGACTCAGATGGCAGCAGCGAGTTTCACAGTTATGTGATTTCCATCAATGTGGGCGTTCCTGTCTAAGAGTATGACTGTCCAAACACAAAGAGCTCAGACGGTAGAAAAGCCATAGTCCTCTCTGAAGATATAAACGTGCCTCTTCATTTTTTTCAGAGAGGGATAAACCATTTCACTATGTAAACCAAGGCAGGACTGAGGAAGGTAAAACCCTGCTTGGACTGCGAAGTTTCAGCTGGATGTCATGAACCCCTGCCAAGCCCAAAGTGCTTAGAGCTCTCGACTAGAGGATAATGCTTGCAATTTCCTATTATTGTTATCTGTTTGGTAGCTTGGTTATTAAACCAATGATATGCAAATGTCTGATATGACCATCTGCACCTTTGCAGCTTTGTTTCTCTTATCTGTCACAGTTGGTTGAGCCCTGATACAGAACTGCTGCACACACAGCATTGAAGTCCTTGAAAACAAGAGTTCATTACTGAGTGAGAAGCTTTCATGATTTATGTCATAATATTCATAATTAAAAAAAAAAGAAGGAAGAATAGCGTGACTAACTTCAGTTTAAGCCACTCTTTTTGCCTTTGCTGCTAGTTTTTCCCCATCTGCCTCCTTCATTCATCTTCTGCCCCCTCCTAGGTTTTTTTGGTTACTTTTTTTTTTTTTTTTTTCCTCATTAGAGCTACTGTGTTTGTATTAAGCTCTAGGTCCCATCCCAAGCACAGCTCAAGAATCTAATTGGTGGGAACCATCAGGTACAGGAAAATTAAGTTCAGGGTGTTCTTTAACCCATCATAGGTGGATAAGTTCTAGTAAGCGATTTGAGTGTCCATGTCCAAGTTTTTGTCTAAATAACTGAAAACGTAACAAATCTATTCAATGTTTCTATGATTCTAAATCCTTTATTTTGGACAACAAAGGTTCCATGAGTTCTTTAATCAATGCGCAAATGCTTTTGATGGGTAAAGACTTGCTCCAAGAAAGTGAAAATACTTGTCAGCTTGGATGCCAGTGCTAGAACAGCGTTAATCATCTTCTTGAGCAACTTCTCTCTGTTGACAACAGAGGCTGCAGGTGATCAGCATAGGATAAACACAACATTGTTTAATGGCTTCACATAGGCAATGAATTCATCCTCACTGCAGAGTGCTATTGATCTGTGGGCACCTCCACTTAGATCTGCTTGGTGTGCTCAGCTTCTGTCAGGCAGATGATAGGACTGTAGGCATGGTCTATGGCTGCCTTCCCTGTTACAGGACAGGAGTCTAGTGTTACAAACTTGCCAGTAGAAGTCTATACACACTTCAGGACACCAAAATAGAATCACAGAATCATAGAATCACAGAATCCTTAGAACTGGAAGGGACATTTAAAGGTCATCTAGTCCAACTCCCCTGCAATGAACAGGGACATCCACAGCTAGATCAGGTTGCCCAGAGCCTGATCCTGACTCGCCTTGAAAGTCTTCAGGGACAGGACATCCACCACATCGCTGGGCCTCACCAGTGCCTCACCACCCTCACTGTAAAAGACATTTTCCTTATATCTAATCTAAATCTACTCTCTAAGCTTAAAATCATTTCCCTTTGTCATATCACAAATACACATATTTGTGTATTTATATATTTATTAGCACATATCCCTGCAAAAGAGCCTGTCCCCTTCCTTCTTATAGACCTCAAGAGCCTTCTCTTTCCCAGGCTGAACAGTCCCAGCTCTCTCAGCCTGTCCTCGTAGGAGAGGTGTTCCATCCCTTGGGTCATTTTTGTGGCCCTCCTCTAGACACACTCCTCCTCTAGACACACTCCAACAGATCCATGTCTCTCCTCTACTGAGGACTCTAGACGTCTCTGGACACAATACTCTAGGTGAGGTCTCACCAGTGCAGAGTAGAGGCAGGATCACCTCCCTTGATGTGTTGGCCATAGTTTTTTTGACGCAGCCCAGGATACGGTTGGCTTTCTTGGTAGATGTAGATGTAGAAAGGTAAAAGATGTAGATGTTCATTGCAAGGGATTAGGACTCAATGACCTTTAAAAGATTCCTTCCAGCTCAAACAATTCTGTGATTCTACGGGGAGTACTTCTGTTTCAGAACCACTCCTCTTTGTCCAGAGGAGGCACTACAAAACAAACTGGAAATAAAAATCATCACTTTTTCTTTGGTGGAAAGATTCTTTCTGGGGTATAGAAAGGAAGAGCTCCCAGAATTCCAACAAGGCAATTCAAGGGCTTTTTTCTACTTGTTATGTCCTTTTCATTTATAGCCAAGGTTCAGCTAAGGGGCAGTGGAATTAAGTCCGTTCTGTTTAATGCAATCAACTGCTAATTCAGATGACAGGATATTTATTAAAGCTGGAATGGAATATAATTTGCATTTATAAGAAATTCCAAATGACCCTTCTTTGGCATTAGCTCATTTGACACAGATAGAGCTAAGGGCACTTTTAGCAAAAAAGTCAATATATGAAGAGCAAGTAACTGAAAAATCTAGTTTTAAACTGCACATTTTAACTGCAGTAAATTGAAATACAAATTATTTATTCACAGTCCTAATTCCGGTATTCAGTGTAGCCAACCTGTTACTGTGAGCTAAGCCATGTGGCTTAAACCTGAATTGGAGGTATCTTCTTGACTCGTATCTGGACTACAGTAGGAGCATATGTGCTCCTTGGGACATCATGTATGTGCTAATCACAGTCCTATCTATGTTTCTTCCTCATTCCTCTGCCTCATTGCTTGCAGAGTAGTAACTGAGTGCCCATTTACACATGTCCAAGTTCATTAGTAGCATTAACATTAATATCAATAGTAATTATAAAACCTCAACAGAGAAATGAGTGGAGGAAGGAGAGACTGGAGCAAATTCACTAAAGACAGAGCATCAGCTGCATATTTTCATTCCTCAGTTCAATGTTGTAGGAAATTAAACCAAGACATACTGTAACTGAAACAAAAAGTGTTGTATTTATTTATGTATTTATTTATTTAAATACTAATAACATAGTTACTCTTAAAGCTCCAACACTACATACCAGACAGACTGATATAGAGGTCAGATATGGAGAACACTTAGGATGAAGGTCGAGCCCTGGGGCACTCTTCCCACTAAATTCAGATAAGAAATAGAAAAAGAAAAAAAAAGTCTAGATTTGAATTCTTGGTCTGAGAACAGACAAAAAAATGCCCACTTGGAAAATTCAATATCTTTTCTGGGTTTTCGCCAGCTTCACCTGTTTATTTGAGACACAGATAGATAAACAGAAAACATAGCACAAAATACTTTGAATTTCTAGTTGGAAATGACTTTTGTTCAATTTGAAGTGGTTTTTTTTTTTTTTTTTTTTTGACAGAATTAAAACAAACTGGGCGCTGAAGGGAAACATTCTCTTTGAATGAAAGCATTATCATATTTTCAGTTTACCAGAGAAAAATAATGTTTGATCAAACTTAATGCAAAATATGCTGTGGATGTCCTTTCTTGCAAATGCTGCAGACCTGAAGGAAAATAAAATAAATGAATCAGTTTTCCACCCATTTTTCTTATTAAGGGTGTTAACAGCCATCTTGCAAAATATGTTTATCTGAAAAGAAGATGCAGGATATGAATTTAATTCCTGCTTCTTTTACAACACACTCTGATGAAGTTTGCCACTTCAAAAAAAAATTATTTGGAAGCTTACTATTCCCTTGTACATCAATATTCAGGGTGGCTAGCTGTTCATTTCAGTATTCCCCACACAGTCCTTAATAAATTGTCTGATCAGCAAGCATGATGTGAAAGCTGCAGAAAATACGATAGCGTGTCAGTAAGGTATGGAGAAGACATTTTAAAATAACACTAGGTTGTCCCACTTTTTCAGCGAGTTTCTCAATATGTGCATAATTTTTAAAGCTGTGCACTGCGGAGATAAAATTCCTAGCAGAGATTTATGGAGTGGACCTGGAGGTGCTTAGGGAACTGGGATTTCTGCCTTCTAAAAGTAGATTTACAGGCATGGGTGCATGCACACCTCTATTTCTGCTTCCCTTCTAAGTAGAGCACATACTATGCATGCGTCACGCAAGGGAGAAAAACATATCCACATTTCAAAGGCAAACTAGGTAATGTCAGCATCTCATCTGAGGAGATGGGGAAGGGTTTTTTTTTGCATATTAATATGTATGTGACTATACCTAAGAATAGGTAAGCACTTTGTTAATGGAAAGGGCTGCCTGGATAGGGTTGTTTGCTCTGGGTAAGACTGGGAGCAGTCTTTGGGGACAGGAGTCTTGTTTCTTCTCCTTTCTTGGGTAGGAGCATTATATAGTCAAAAGGGCAACTTCTCTTCTGTGCTGCAGATCAGAAAATTAAATTTGTTCCAATAATGCACTGAGAAATGATGGAAAAGTGAAACTAATTTTGTTCTCACTGGTGACTGGCACTCTCAACTTAACCTTGAAGGTTCTATTAGATAGAGGTCTAGTCTCTTTGTACAGCTTCAACAAATAACAAGTGAGATACAACTTTCTTTTGCAGTGAGGTTTTCATAAGAAGATAGCCTAAAAGAGCCAAACTATATAAAGGTACTTGTCTTTTCTTACTTGTCAAAATGGCCTTCCGCAATGGAACTGGCTCCCCAGGGAAGTAGTCATTGTACTGAGCTTTCTGGAATTCAAGAAGCATACGGACAGTGCTTGTAGTCACTATGTAGTGATTTTTGGGTTGTTGGACTTGATGATTCTTATGGGTCCCTTCCAACTTAGGATATTCCATGATTCTATGATTCCATGATTTCTGGAAGATGTTGGACTAATTTGACTTCAAAGATGTCTGGTGATGAAGACTACAATTCCTGGACAATCTATTTCAGAGCTTCATTAGTCTTAACATTAGGAAGCTTTTTCCCAAACATCTTTCTTGCTGAAGGATAAACCCATGGCTTCTTGTGATACCTACCGTGTTCAAAAAGAATAATCTGTTCCTTTGCACTAGCAAGTCTATAAGATACTCTTTATCCACCTGAAACCATTTCTAATTATCAAATATAACCAATCTGGAGACCTAGGTCAAACATGCTGCCTAAGCTAAGGCATTATAATCCATAAACGAGCTCATTTGTTCTCTTTGTGCTATGTCAGAGTTCAGTAATTCTACAGCTATATCCAAATTTAAAAAGACCTTGAAGTGAGGTAACGTTGATAGGACAGAGGGACAAAAGATACTGATAGGACAAGTGGAAATGATTTCCAATTAAAAGAGAGGAGATTTAGATATAGGGAAAAGGCTTTTTATGCTAAGGGTAGTAAAGCACTGGAAGAGGTTGCACAGAAAGTTGGTGGATGCCCCATCCCCGGAGACATTCAAGGTCAGGCTGGACTGACTCTGAGCACCTTGATCTAGCAGTAGGTTTCCCTGTTCATTGCAGAGGAGTTGAACTAGATGATCTTTAATGATCCCTTCCAACTCAAGCAATTCTATGATTCTATGACACCGGAGCATAAGGTACTGGAGCATACCAAGCTCTCTGTTCTTGACCAAGCAAAGAAAACCAGATCTAGTTAAGCCCTTAGCCAAATATTGAAGGAGTTAAGGAAAGATTAAATTTAGAAGCCTGAGGTTAAATCTGATTTATATCTTCACCTGTGAGTGCATGTATACCTAGGAGAACCTTTTGTTGAAGATCGGAAATTTATCACCAGAGAAAAAGTTGCATCACTGGAGCAGGATATGTCATGACAGTATCCTCTGGAGGACACATAGGGAAAAATTAAGGTTCATATGGACTGACACATATCTACAACACTCCTACAAGTAGTAGTTCAACACTATTATTTCAGAGCTTGGATTAAATCCATATTTTCTTGTGAACAAACAGTGTGGATGTCCCCAGAAGACGACAGGTGTTAAAGTGACCTTCTCAGATCACAAATCTGCAAGAAGTATTCTGGAATCCTCTCCAAGCCAGTATACCCAGTATAGTCAGAATAAACAGCACCAAAATCTAAAATAATAATTGAAATAGTAAATGAAAGAAAATATTAAATGTCTACCAGCAAAGTCCCTGTGAAAGCACAGTGTCAATTCAATTTTCAGGGCTGCAAATGCAGTAAAGCATCAAAAGTTACTGCCTGTAATATTGGCAGTGCCGTTGTAACTTTCTGTTTGTGTCAGTGTCTGGTAGCTCTCAAGATTGTGGCTTACTCATAATTTATTTAATCTGACGGCCACAAAGAAAAATGCTCCTAGGGCTTTTTTTTTCTCCAAGTGTTTTTCTTTCCCGTCTTATCTTTTAGTTCCTTCATACATTTCAACAGGTTAATAAAAACTTCTCTTTGCCTCACTACTTTCATTGCTCCTTTTCCCAGGCTATTTACCAAATGGAAAGGACAAGCAGCTTAAGGAATTCAGAGCTCCAATACTCCAATAAGAAAACTGCACCTCTGTGCATGTGCTGAAGCAGCAGGGGTGAGTTGGGCATAGCAGTTAACCTTCACTCTGCGTTCTGGATCACAGTTAGGTGGGAGCAGAAAATAACCACTCTCTTCTGATTTTGCAGAGTACATTCAAGTATTCTGGTTGCAGTATTCCCTCAGCCACTCATCTGTAGAGAATATATCACAGAAATAACAACATATTTTTATCTTCTACATTTTATGAGGCGTGATGTGCGGACCACAGTTTGAGACAGAATAATGCCCCATTTGGCCTGACAAAATGTAGCCATGAATACCTCTGTGTATAAGGAGGGTTATAACACCTGGATACAGCAAAATTCTCCCACTGTTAGCGTTCCCTGGGCACACAGCCAAAATACATCAGCTGTATGCTGAGTGAATATTGAAACGTTCCCAGTACATCCCACAGCATCACCAGTAATCTCATATTTGTGCTGTGTCGTGACGGTAAGTTTTTCAATATAGCTAACCTGACCTATAAACATTTCTACCAACTGAGAACACAGGTGTTGCAATGAAATATTTGACAACCTCTGCAGCACATAAGTTGATACTCTAATTTTTTAGAAAAATCTATGGAGTATCACAAGAGGTTTGGGGATCACTTTAATTTTGATGTATCTTGAAAAAATGGAATAATTTCAAGGGACTAGAGAGCTTGCAGGCTTATTACATTAGACTGCAAAGACTGATCATCAGCACGTAAAACTCTGTTAATTCAGAAGTTCATAAAAAAAAGAAGAAAATTTAAAGTTAAAAATATCACTATTGCACCAGATGACATTGTTCCACCGAAAGTAGGTCTCGTTAAATAAACCTGTTATGTTTTTGATGGGATTTCAAGTCTGGTTGATAAAGAAAGTGAGGATGATATGACCTACTTTGATTTCACTAGATCTAAACCACATGCCTCCCAGATTGGAGCTGCTGCCATAGAAAGAAACAAAAAGACTCATCCTACACCAATTAAAAACTGTCTCAGTACGTCAAAAATATATTTTTGATGGAGAAAGAAGGATTTCTAGTGAATTGTAACTTTTTGCTGTAATGTCCCTAAAAATACGCATTGAGCCACTATTACTAAGTACTTCTTCACTGAAACAAAAAATACTTTTTGTTGTTTGTTTGTTTAGTGAAAACTGGCATGCAGCTCATGAATAAGTAATAAAACAGAAAAATTATTATTACATGTGTAATCAAAGACCACACTGAGTGGTCAAAGTGCACTAAAACCAGCCAAGTGAAAGGTTTTTACCTCTGGAAGCAAAAAAACCTGAAGTGATTAGGAAGGTGAGTCGATCTTAGAAATCATGAAGATAGACTGAGGAGCATGGTTTGGGCATGGTGGTGATGGACTGACGGTTGGACTACACGATCTTAGTGGTCCCTTCCAAACATAATGATTCTATGATTCCACGTGCTATGATTTCCTGGAGAAATCTTCCAATTAAAGCACTAAGACAATCTTCAAAATGAAATTACTTGATTTAGTATTTATTGAAATCATGTCTCTGGTACTAAAAAAGAATATCACACTCTCACTTGTGTGCTATTTCAGAAGTGCTAAAATAGTAAAAACTGAAATTTTCAAAAAAAAAGGGGGGGGCTTATGATATGAACTTTAGGGAGCAAAATCACATCAGTCAATTAAAGTTGCTAAGAAGAACATTTATTGTGCAGAAATATTTGCAGGTAGACAAAGCATCTGAGATATTGAGGGGAAAGTTGGTAGCTTTGAGTGTTACAAGATTCCTGAGTCAAATAACTGGAAATTCAAGTTAGTTAAAATTATCCTTGACTTAAGATCGTGTTTCCAAAAAGTGGCAGTAATTTTGTTTCAGGGTAACTCAAGAGTGCAGATGGCAGACTCAACATTCATTGCAGCGTCCAAGGCAGAAATAGACAGGAGAGTTTGGTGGAAATTAGGATTTATGTTTTATTGGCCTATTTGAAATAGACATTTTTTGTTGAAATAAGTAAAACTACACACATTCCCATGGAACAAGAAATTCCCAGATCCCTGAAGTTGCTCAGCAAATCTGACACTCTTGTGCACTTCATTACTAGCTGGCAATTAGCAAGTCCATTAAATGCTAGTTAATGAGAATGCTAATTTCACTGAGCAGCTGCAGGTGTCTCCCAGCACATCCATCTCTGGGGCAGATCCTCCAGCTGACTGCCCCAGGCTGGGAAATATCCATCTTCCCAAATCCCCAACTCTGGGGCAGCCCCATCAGAGCCATCTGCTCTTGAGCCAGAGAGGGCACAATGGCCAAGATACTTGGCTCTGGATAAACCCTGCAAACTGTCAGTGTGCTGCCAGAACAACAGCATTAATGGCTCTGAGAATTGATTGCTGACCAGTCCACCACAACCCAGCTATGGGTTTGATACAAGTTCATGAGAGTATTTCCAACAAAACCTCTCCAACCCAAGGGGATAGCATTTCCAGGTGCTTCTGCAGTAGAAGAAGCACAAGAGGAACAGCAAGGTTAAACTGGCAGTCCTGACAAGGGAAATAGTAAATCCCTCTGGTGCCTGTTGCAGAGCATGACCTCGTGTGCTTGAGCTTTTGAGAGGGGAATTCAGCCATCTAGCGTCTGGTTCGCAAAGGCAATCAGGACTTTAGCAATTGATAGTTTTCTTCCCAAAGCTTTCACACTAGCAGATTGTAAATTTATTGAAGAAAGATTTGGGCTCAACCCAGCTCTCTCTGTGTGAAAGATTTATATAGCACTGGCAGCATATGGAACTGAAAGTACAGATAAACCTCTGCACCTTTTGATGCTAATTCAGGCAGAACCTTCAAGCGTGGAAAGTTCAGCATCATTATTAATATAAAAACCTTTGAACGCAACAATACACCCCCAGCCCTGCACACCACACACCATTGTACTTACTTTACTTTTATTTCTTCTAATTACAAAGCATTACTCACAAGAATGACAGATTTTATTACTCACTATTATACAATTTCTTTATTCTCCAGTCCTAACAAAAAAGAAAGTACAGAAAAAGAAGTTATTTGAGAAAAGAAAAGAATACCCCTCATAATAAATGACTTAATCTTAAGAAAGAATTTAGATGCCAAGGCTTCACTTTTGCTGAATTTGCCAGTTTGGTTAAAATTCTTGCCATGTTTAACGTGAGGCAATTTTGTAGTTAGCTTTAAATTTGTCACTCTCATGACTAAATCCTTTTAATTAGACTTAACAACATACAAAAAAAATGTTGTCATCGTTTAAAATTAAGTCAAGTAATGTATTGATTGGATGAGGACTTAACAACATAAGTAGTCTTATAGAAAATGATTTAAGCAAGAACATCTTTAACTTCAGGCAGTTTTCTTTCCCTGCCCTGAATCCTACTCTATATTACATTTCATGTTATTGTCCTTCCAGATTTCCTATATATGCATATGCACAGGTGCACATGTACATTAAGCAATTATTTCATACAGTCAAGACAAGTATGTGAATTGAAGTGTTTAACAATTCAGTAACAAAATGAGGCATTTTGAGGACATTCAGAAGAGAGATTAAGATTTCCTTATCCTAATGGGTTTTGTCCATGTTTCAAGTGTGCCTACACCAGCAAGGCAAGAGTCGGGTATGTCGTGGGAACAATGGAGCTTCATCCCCAGACTGCCTGGAAAAACAAATGCTACTGGACTGGAGGAAGATTGTTGGCATTGACTTTCAGCCACGTATCCATGGCATTGCTCCTGTGCCACTTCACAAAGTTACAGATGGAAGACTTTGTAGACAAAATGGACCTAGGAGTGTTGGTCTACACTCAGCTAAACATGAGCCAGCAGTGTGCCCAGGTAACTAAGAAGGCCAATGCCATCCTGGCACGTGTAAGAAATAGTAGGGCCAGCAGGAGCAGAGAGGGGATTGTCCCCCTGTATTCACCTCTGGTGAAGCCACACCCTGAGTATTGCTTTCAATTTTGGGCCTCTTGCTACAAAAAAGACATCTAGGCCCTAGAGCGTATCCATAGAAGGGCAATGAAGGTTGTGAGGGGTCTGGAGCACAAGTCTTAGGAGGAGCAGCTGAGAGAACTTTGATTGTTTACTGTGGAGAAGAGGAGGCATGGGAGAGACGTTATTGCTCTTTACAGCTCCCTGAATGAAGTTGTGTTAAAATGGAGGCCAGCCTCTTCTCCCATGTAACAGGGATAGGCCTAGAGGGAATGACCTCAGATTGCACCAAGGGAGGCTCAGGTTGGATGTTGGGAAAATTTTCTTCTCCAAAAGAGTGGTCAGGTGCTGGAAAGCGCTGCCCGGGGAGGCGGTTGAGTTAACATCCCTGGAGGTGTTCAGGAAATATTCAGATGTTGTACTAAGGGACATGTTTTAATGTGGAAATACTGGTGGTAGAAGGATGGTTGGACTAGATGATGTTGGAGGTCTTTTCCAACCTTGATGATTCTATGATTCTGTGATTCTTAAATGCCTGCCAGACTTTTGTTGAATAGAATTGTCTGAAGAACACCTCTTTGGGTATGTTGATATACAGACCTCAATCTTTGGGCAGCATTATCTAGTCTTCATTTAGGATTTATCTCTTATAAACAACAATTGCATTCAGAATGAATGCATTTCCTGAAATAGTAATTTTGACCCAGATCTTTTCAATATATCATTGCACTTTTTTTTTTTTTTTCATCATGATGGTCATGCAGTGAGCTACAGCAATGCGGTGCCATTATACAGTTACCCACGTTTTCTTGAAAAAACTTGCCCTGATATCTCCTTCACTTGTCCTACTAGTTATATAGGAGTATAACAGTACTAAATCTTACTGCATTGTCACTTAAGATAGTCTGAGGAAAATACATAGATCCTGTAAAGATTCTGCAGATTAAAGCTGTCTTTCAGTACCTATGGTGCATAGGTCCTTTCTAGGCAAACTAGCTTTGTGGGAAGACTGCTAAGCTTCCAACAATTTTTTACAAGCAATTGATCCACTCTAATAAGATTAGTTCTTCAGATAACCCATGACTCCCTGAAAATGACTTATATGAGTGTTCTCCAAAATTCCATACACAGGCAGTATCAAGAACATTTTCAATGTTGGCTAGAAGGGTGTTTTTCAAGAGTGATGGTGAAAGAGTATTAATGGAGATATTTTGAAGCCAATGAGAGTAAAATCTGTAATGCTTGAAGTGAAGTACATAGTCCTCTGAAAGTGAATCCAAACAGCTAAGAAGTCGTCTTCTACACAGTGATTCATTCCCTCTGGTGCAGAACAATATCCAGAGATTACCTTCCACGCAACCTCTGCATCTCCAGGTGAAGCATGGAAAGTAGATGGGGATGTGGTTGGACTAGATATTCTTAGTACTCTTTTCCAACATTAATGATTCTATGATTCTGTGATACTGTGTCAGACTACTCAAAAAGGTTGAGGCTACAGTGACAGTCATTGATCCCTCCTTTTGTAAAAGCACATTTTTCTGAATCAATCCATATTTGGGAACAGTCAAATGAGAACAGGAGCACCATAAGGATGGTGTTGAGAAGTGGCTCCTTCTCTCAAATGTCAAAACAATCACAGAATCATAGAATCGTTAATGTTGGAATGACCGACCTCTAAGATCACCTAGTCCAACTGTCAACCCATCACCACTATGCCCACTTAAAGAATCATTAAGAATTGTCTGAGAGTTACTTCTCTGGGAGAATCCACAGCACAGAAAGAAAAAATGTCATCTTCTTATGCAGCAGGAGTTTATGGAAGTGGTAGTAATTCTCCACCAGCAAGCAGACTGTTAGTCTCCACAGCACTCCATGCCATGCTAAGAATGTGTAGAGACTCTGGCATATAGTTTGTGATGTGCCTCAATCTGTTCTTCTTCCTTGGAAGAAGACAGCTGACAGCTATTCAGCACCATCTGCCGATGGTCCTCATTATCAGCCAGCCCATATTAGTTTCAAGTAACAGTAAACAGAAACAGTCACCTTTGGCATCTATTTGCATCTCACCTGCTCTTGCAGTAAGACTAAAAACTGGTACAATCTGGGAGCCTAGTAATTAATTGATTTACTCCATCCAGTTATTTGCATCATCTCCCTTCCTTTGATGACTGGGTTCCAGATTTCTGAGCAAAAGGTGAAAGGACTGTGCTGGAAATAGTTCCATAATAACAGAACCCCGCCTAAGGAAAATGCTTTACTGAAGGACAGCAGTTATGTCACAGCATGAAGATTTATGTGCCTTCAAATAATTTCATTTCTTCCTCTTTAGTCTGTTTACCCAATATACTGTCTTGCTGTAAATCTATCTGCATCATTCATAGAATCATAGAATTAGCTAGGTTGGAAAAGACCTACAAGATCATCCAGTCTAACCATCCACCTACCACCAATAACCCCAATAAACCATGTCTCTCAACACAACATCTAAATGTTTCTTGAACACCTCCAGGGACGGTGACTCAACCCGTAAATCATTACCCCCATTCCCCTCTCACAACCCAAAAACCTGTACATCTTCTAGCCAAGCTCAACTACATTTGATGGAATAGTAGAAGTCCACCTCCATGGGCTACATACGTGTTGGCTTTTTTCACACTCATAATATTTCTTTCTTGATCTTATATCTACTATAGCAAAACAACATGGTAAGTCTTGCATTCCTATCATCCTTTCAGTAGTAGGGTCAAAAATGATCCCCAAAAGTTACATGTGAGTTACTCATGAACGTTGTCTCGGTAGACCTGAGATGTTCAGAGAGTTTCAGTATTGGCAAAAAACAAATGCTAACTTGCGAGGTTTGTCTATACTTCTGGAGAGAGAATCAATCATGGTGCAATGAAGCATTCAAGCCATCAGTTGTTACAAAATAAGACTTCCACCATAGTGTTTATTCCACCAAAGCATATCACTGTGCAGCTCATTAAATCTGAACCACCACATCTTTTCAAGTCTGATTGAGTCAGATTAAGTCTGACTGTGCTCATGGATTTCTGTCAAAGATCAGTTAGTGCATGTGGAATAAGAACAAAGAAGACAACTTCACCCTTAGCTTCTTATCTCTGCAGAGGTAGATCAGGACTATCAGTGTCATATCAGTAACAGTGACAGCTTGTACATATTTCCTGAGCATACAGGGGTTGACTTGGACTTGAGATCAGGTTACTGTGAACTTACTTGCTCCTTTTTCCTTGCTCGGCTCACACGGTTGTTAGGGCAAATTCAGAGGACATAGTATAAGAGAGAAGTCTAGTGACTGCTCAGAGAATGGTAGAGGTATCAGTCCCTCAATCCTTCCTTGTCTCTAATGTTTGGGCTTTTTTTAATCCACTATTAAAAATATTAAATAAAAAAAATTAATAATCTAATGTATATCCTTTTTCTTTTCCTCTTTTCCTCCTTAGTCCTCCCTGAGAGGAAAGATTCTCTTGTCTATCCTCTGTATCAGCAGAGAATCATTCTTATAAGGAAAAACAACATGTAATCAAAATACAAAGGATTTTTGCCAGACATTTGCCTGGGGAAGCTGCCTGTTTATTGTCATGGTTTTGTGATTTTTTTTTGTTGTCGGTATTCCACATCATAACATCATGTAAAGCACTGGCAGTTAAAGTGTTAATGTTCCGGTTCTGTGGGCTGCCGTTTCTGGGTGCTCGGTTTTGGAGGGGAGGAGCTGCACTCCCCAGGGCCCTGTGCGCCTGGAGCGGCTGGTGAAGCCGCCTGGGGGACCGGGAGTTTCTTTGTTTCGTTCGCTGCGGAGAAGTACGTGGTTGCCCTGCAGCTTACAGAGTAAGACTTGGGTTTTGGACTCTCTCACTTTATTCGACTTGTTGGCCTCAATTCTGATATCATATTTAGTAAATCAACGTTCCTC
Organism: Numida meleagris; assembly: GCF_002078875.1. Taxonomy (NCBI): domain Eukaryota; kingdom Metazoa; phylum Chordata; class Aves; order Galliformes; family Numididae; genus Numida; species Numida meleagris. The sequence goes on from NC_034410.1 coordinate 146,116,776, forward strand.
CTCAGATTGTTGCTGCTGTTTTGTTTTAGACCCGTGTACTATTCCCCTACCGTTTCTTCTTTTCCCTTTTTTTTTTACCTCAGAGCGTGGGTCCGCGTGTCTCCTGCCGCGTTAGTCACGGGACCGGGCGGGGCCGGCCCCTAAACCGCCGACATTTTTTTTTCCGTTCTTTCTTTTCCGGGCCTGCGGGCCTACTCTCACCCTGTGGTGGACATAGATGCCGAGATAACTCCGTGACGCTTATTTGCTTGAATACTTGATTACTTGAGTACAGTCCTTCCAAGACAGGTATAATTGCTAGGCAGGGGATTGAGTTCCCATCCTGGGCCAGGTGATCAGCACTTTTACCCTAACAGCGTGTTTCTGTCAGCGGCAGGGTTGGCAGCCTACAGAGCGTGAGTAAAATCAACATCTTTGCAACAATTTGTGGGTTTCCTTGGCCACAGTGCAGCATTTCTTCTGTACACCAATTGAAGTAGCAGGCATACTGGTAGTTCCTTTTTCTTGACTAGTATAGGTGCTGAGTTATGTTTAATCACAGACATAGAATTGTAGAATTGTAGAATCTTTTGAATTCATAGAATCATGGAATCATTTGAGTTGGAAGGGACCCTTCAAGGCCATCTAATCTAACTCCCCAGCAATGAACAGGGACACCTACAGCTAGATAGGGTGATTAGAGCCCCATCTCCAAAGATCCAAATAGCTAAATCTCCCCTCTTTTAGTGTGAAACCATTTCCCCTTGTCCTGCAACAACAGACCCTGATAAAGAATCTATCCTCTTCCTTCTTATAGTCCCCATTTAGTTACTGAAAGGCTGCTTCCAGCTCTCCCAAGAGCTTTCTCTTCTCCAGGCTGAACAGCCCCAGCTTTCTCAGCCTATCCTGTTAGGGGATGTGTTCCATCCCGTGGATCATTTTTGTGGCCCTCCTCTCATGCGCTCCAACAGATCCATGTCTCTCCTGAGCTGAGGACTCCTCATCCAGATGCAATACTCCAGGTGAGATCTCACCATTGCAGAGTAGAGGGGCAGGACCACCTCCCTCACCCTGCTGGCCATGCTTGTTTTAATGCATCCTCAGATATGACTGGCTTTTCAGTGAAAAGGACGTTGCTTCCCCATCCCCCACTTCCAAACCATCTTCTTGAGGGCTGTGTGAAGAGCAGTTGCAGACGAAGATTGAAACAAAAAAGTTTTTGAGTACCTCAGTCTTTTCCTTGTCTGTTGTTAATAGTCTGCATGTACTGGTCACTAGGGCGGGTATGCCCTCGCAGACTCTCCTTTTATAGTTTTCATACCTGTTTCTTATTGTTCTCTGCACCCTTTCCAAGTCCAGTTCTGATAGGGTCTTGGCCTTCCTGACCCTATCTCCACACAGCCTAGTAGCATGTCAAGCTATTGTTTTTCATTGTTTTTCATTTTTCCTCACTTTTCTATTTCCTAATCCTACTCTTCCTAAGCACATTGTCTGCAAAACATCTCACGAGAAAGTATGTCTGCTGCAGACAAAAAATAATGCCATGTGAGAAGAAAATACAGTATCCTGAAAAACAAAACACAAATCCACCAAAGAACAATTTCTTCCAAAAGCAAATAATTATTAAAAGGACATGTCCAACAAACTCTTACAAAAACCATCCTACTATTCAAACAAGAGCAATTAGTAAAACAGCAATGCATGTACCAGAGAGAAAGGAAAACACTGTAAGGTTTCATTTGCTGATCTTCAAGCATAGGGATGCTGGGCATGGTGTAAGTCTAGCCAGAAGAAATATGAGCATTTATGTGCAAAAAGACAGCAGGAGATGAGAAAGTAGCTCCTCTGATGGATTTTCGGATTGCACTGAGCCCCCCAGAATGTTAAGATTGCTATTTTTATTATTTTGCCCACTATCTTGGCCAGAGATTTAATGGATATCATTTACAGAGATGATAGGATATTTAATTTCCAGAACAGGTTTCTTTTGACTGACTCTTTTCTTCTTTTAGCTTCAGCTTATATCTAATCTTGACCATCAATACCAGTATATAGAAGAGCTCTTTCTATAACCTGGTCAATGAAAAAAAAAAGTCCCCAGTAATGAGCTTTAGAAAGTATTAAAGAATCTCAGTTATTCTCCAGTGAAATTCATGCCTCTTGAAGTTTTAAGATGGTGGCTGAAGGGTATATGACACTTCAATAAATGTTCTTCTTTGTTTCCTCACAATCTTATGCAACTCTTGTGCGCATGTACGCAACAATAACCATTTGCAAAGCCATCACCTGCATCTGACAAGGAAGCACAATTTGCAAGTTTTATTGATTTCTTCCTCTGTAAATACTGTTTTTGAGTGAGTACTACGTTCAGTAGATATCAGAGGGGCCATGAAATTCTTTTGTGTTGAGTCAAAACTGCACTGGAAATCAGTGCACTGCTGTTCACGGAATATCGGAACATTAAATAGTGTTTAGAAACCATCAAGGAAAATTAAGAAAGGACTGATGTTAAAAGATGTTTATATACACTAACAAAGCATGTCTGTTTGTCCAAGCATTTCCAAATGAGGAAGAAAAGGCAGTTAAATAATATAGAAAAAAGGGAAAAGAAAGAGAAGGAAAAGGGAAAGGGAAAAAGGGAAAAGGGAAAAAAGGGAGGGAAAGGAAAAGGAAAGGAAATTATTTTTATATTTATTTTAATGATGATAAACAGGAGAATACATCAATATTATGTTATTTTTTCCATGGTTATATACTGATGGTTGGTGGGCAAACAGGCAATCACCCTAAAATTTTTGAAGAACCAGTGTAAAGTTGGAGCCTTTTTCTTCACTTCTCTCTAGTTCTCCGTTCCAAGGTGGGTTTGTCTGAATGAATTACAGATCTAGCTAACATGTTACCACATGACTTCCAAATCTGCTTCTACATTTTGAAGAAATAGACTCTTCTAGCAGTTTGTACACATCTAAGAGCTGAGAAAAAAAAAATCTTCCTTTTCCCCTCATTTCCAATTCAATGGGGATCTGACATGAAGTCTCCAGAAGCTTAGTGTCTGTGTCTGCCAAGAGGAAAAGCAGAACATGGATAGCAACAGAATTTTATGCATTCAGCTAACAACCACTTGAATCGAGCATTTCCTATGCTTAATTTTTGTAGGAGAAGGATGTTCCAGCCAGCCCTGGCTTCCAGTGATACCAGTTCAAGTCTCAGGACCTGTCTCAGGACAGGGTGGATCAGGCATAGGTGAGTCTGAGGACAATGTATAATTCCAATATCCCAGCAAACATACTAAACTCACCTGTATTCCTTATGCCATTGAAGCTAAGCTACAAACAGGGGATACCCTGCAGCAAGGACATCAGGGGAGATTCAGGTTGGATATTAAGAAAATTTCTTCTCAGATAGAGTGATAACGTACTGGAACAGGCTGTCCAGGGAAGTGGTGGAATCAATGTCCAGGTGTTCAAGAAATCTGGAGATGTAGCACTTAGGGACATAGTTCAGTGGGCATGGTGGGGATGGGTTGATAGTTGGGCTTAATGATCTTGGTGGTCTTTTCCAATTTTAATGATTCTGTGATTCAAAAGGGCAGTAGTATGTTTTTCCTTACTGGAGGTGAAGGTGAATGCAGATAAACTACAATGTTGTCAGTAGTCAAGGTGAAGGGAAGGGAGGATGAGGCAGTCGTGACTGTCATAGTACTGCTTCATGCTGATTGCTAGACTGATTCCTCTAATAAATGTTCTACCCAAAAGTCTCTGATGAGTGAACTGTCACCAATTGCAAGTGCCACATATGAAAATATGTGTTTTTTTTTCTTTTCAGTTTTAGCATTGGAATATTAATGTTGAAGCAGAACAGAGCGAGGCAGAGTTTTCCTGGGAGGGGAAAAAACAAAAAGAAAAATCAAATCTGCTCTTCTCTTTTCTGCCCTTTCAACTGAAGTACATAACTGGAGATGGAGAACTTGAGGGCTGCTTTCATTAGGAGAGGAAATACCGCATCTCAGCATCATGTTAAGATCCCACACTTCTCAGCAAGGAATGCCTTGTTTTGTGATGGCTTAAATCAACTCTATCACTATGGAGATTTAATGGTCTTGTTTCTCAGATGCCCTATAGATTTGCAGCAATATGATGTGTTACAAAAAATGTAGATCTTCAAAACATGTTATTAGTGATATCAGTATTTAATGACAAACTATATCTGCTCAGCTGAATGAACCTTTCCACTGCCTCTCTGATTGCATAATTTAGATTTATATCTGAATTACTATAAAATGATACTTACTTATGTAACTTGAAGCACTCCATCTTTATTGGTATCACATGAAAAAAAATGAAGAAGTTGAAAAGTATATTTTTTGAGAGCATCCCTAGACAAAATGTTCTCTGAGAAAACCTGTTTGCTTAAGCCTGGGTTCAGGAACTTGGTATCATGTGATACTGTAGTGACAAAACCGTACTGATTTGGTCCTTTCCCCTCAAGATGCTTCAATTTAAATTTCTATTATATGTTTAATAAAACACACTGGTGTTTTTGGCAGCATTCCTTGATTCTGTTTTCCTGCAGAAAAAAAGAAAAAGGATCAATTTTTTAATATCATTTTATCTTCTGGATTCATTACAAGTCTTATTTTGTCAGCAAAGTAGAAGGAGCAAGCAGAGTTTGCAGATGGCATAATTTGAGGAATGCCTCTCAATTCCTCCTCCAGCGTGTAAAATCTTCTCAGCAGCAGACTGTCCCACTCCCACTCTTGGATTTCAAGAAGGTTTAGTCTTATTATTACTCTTGCTAACAGAAAACGCTGGAATCGATTTTTTCTTGTATCATTGAAAAGAGTGAGTTGCATCCAAATGTAAACATTTAGATAGATCACACTCATTTCAGTGACATTTTCCATTTTCTTATGAAAAACATTTCCACTAGCAAGGTAATGAAGATTTTTTCAGCTTATTTTACTTTTAAAAAGCTGTACCTTTTCTCTTCTTTTGGAGAGCTTGATTTTCTCACTTTTCGCTTCATGCCACCTGTCTTTTTGCAATGGAAATTTAAGAAAAAGGGAGTGAAGTGGAAGTGGATTTTATTACATTTTGCCAGTGCTGCTGCTTTCACTTTTATTCTTGTTTTTTTTTTTCAAGTGGAAAAAGATGTAATTAAAAAATAAAGCAAATATTAATATAAATATGAATGAAATATTTATCTTATTTTTCCACTTTAAAAAGCTAAACTATTTCAATTAGATACTCCAGAAAAAGTGTTTTGCTATTTGCTTATTCTTTCCTGAAGTCTAAAGGCAACCAAACTTATGCTATTCATAGTCACATGGAACGTATGTTTTCTTCCTTGTATTCCATTTTTCTCCCCTGTTCATGTGTTTTTCCTTAATAACTTACACAGCAGATAATTTCAATATAATTTGTCAGGGTGGAAAATTTCTTAAAATTCTTCTAACTTCCAACAAAATATATAACTTGAAGAAATGATGAAAGAGAGAGATGTGGGGTGTGTTGGATGTTAGGAAAAATTTCCTCTCAGAAAGAGTGGTAATGCACTGAAACAGGCTGCCCAGGGAAATGGTGGAGTCACAGTCCCGGGAGATGTTCAAGAAAAGAGTGAATGTGGCACTGAGGGATGTGGTTTCTTGGGCATGGTGGAGAAGGGTTGATGGTTGAACTAGATGACCTTAGTCATAGTGACCAGTGGCATTTGAGACTGCCCTATATTTGCATTGGGAGAGGAAAACTGGGAGAGAAAAATGGCTTACACTGCAGGGGCTAGCAGTATTAGGACAAGGGGAAATGGTTTCAAATTAAAACGGGGGACATTTAGGCTGAATATAAGCAAAACATTTTTTACAATAAGGCCATGGAACAAGTTTCCCAGAGATGTAGTGGATGCCCTGTCCCTGGAGACATTCAAGATCAGGCTGGATGGGGCAACCTGATGTAGCTGTAGGCAACCTGTTTATTGCAAAGGAGTTGGACTAGATGGCTTTTAAGGGTCCCTTCCAACCAAAATAGTCTATGATTCTATGAAACTCAGCTCTTGGCTAGGTTGCTGCCTTTGCAACTGTTTTGTTTCTCTCCTTTCAGAGATCATGCAAAAAGCAATTCCTAGAGATAGCTTTGACTTCAATAGCTCGTGCTTTCTAGCAAAACATCTAAACAAACCACCCCTTGATGACTAATGCATTTCTGTAATTGTGTCTTCCAGCTATTCCTTTGACGTTTTGTTCCATAAGTGAAGGTGAAGGGAAGAAATTCAGTCCCTTCCTTCTGTCTGACTCATCATGGTGGAGAAGTTTTGACATCAGAGTCCAGCCCCCCGGAAACGAAGCGCTGTCGCAGATGCAGTCTGCCTTTAAAAGTGAGTCAGGTGGGTGTAGGAGGCATGTGATTGTTAAAATATAATAACAGAGTCACTCCCTATTAGTTGGTAGCCCACTCTGTAGTCAGCTGTGATAGGAGCAGAGAAACAGGAAACTTGATGTCAGAGAGATGATGCAGCAGGAGTGGTTATTGCTACCTGGGTGCCTCAAGAGCTAATTAATCTCAAAGTTCCTCTTCTGTGGTATTATCATATGAATGAGACCTAAAGAGAAAATTATGAGGGTGAGCTGGCTTCAAAATGAGAACTACTTCAGATGTTCATCTGCACTGACAGACGTTCAGGGAAGGCTGAAGGTGAAGATCCTGACAACTCCTCCAGTTATTCCTGGTTCTGTCCTAAACGATGTATAGTGATAGATCAAGAGGGAATGGCTTTAAACTAAAAGAGGGGAAAATTAGGTTAGATGTTAGGTAGAAATTCTTTACTCAGAGTGTGGTGAGGCACTGGCACAGGTTGCCCACAGAAATTGTGGATACCCCATCTTTGGAGGCATTCAGAGCTGGGATGGATGGGGCCCTGGGCAGCCTGATCCAGTGGTTGGCAACTCTGTCCATGAAAGACTGTTGGGGACTAGATGATCTTTAAGGTCCCTTCCAAACCAAGCCATTCTGTGATTCTGTGATCTGGAATTATAAGAACCTATCCATTAGGCTTCTGTGTATCATGCTCTTGACAATCTCAGCATTGTTACGCCATCTTACAGAAAGAATTCTCTCACTCTCTTCTGTCTGTGTACTGCAAGTATAAACAGAGCAATTAAAAACCTGAGAGCTGAAACAAAAAACAATGTGGAAAAAAACCTCATTATTAAAGGAAAAGAGATCTAAGATTTTTTGTACTCAAAATGAAGTACTCAGACTGTCTTCGCATGTTACTTAATCCATGAAAAGACTGGCCATTTTTTTATGAGGAGGTCATTTTTTTTAATTAAAAACATGTTGTTTTGAAATTAATGGTGAAAAAGTTTCGCTTAGAAAATGTCAAAACAAAGGAGTTTGGTATTTTCAAAATGATATGTTTCAGTTAGAAAATATCAAAGGGAGATACACTGACATTTAAAAAATTATTCCCACATTAATGTTCTGCAATTTTTGGCTAAAACTCTAAATTCAGCCTAATTCTGGAAAGATATTATTTCAACTTTAAAAATTAATTTTATTTTAGAAAAAAAAATCCCCAGTGTTCACTCTGAGTAAGTTTACAATCAGTTTAATGAGTGTCTACCTGAGATTTGATATGCTGGTATTCAGTCTAAGGCCAAAATGACATGTAGCATTCAAGCTTGTTGAGCAGTTATGAAGATGTACAGACCATCATAAAGTCCAACTTTATTATCTGTGATAATCCCATTACTTTCTGATATATTTCCTTTAAAAAAGGTCAATTCAATGCCAAAATATTACCTGGACTAGAGATTTGATGGAATTGACATATGGAATTTTGACCAAGGAGTATAACCTCTCCTTACAGATAGCCACTGTTCCTAAAGACAGAAATAAATAATCTAATCCACTTCTACAAGAGATGCTATAATAAGCAGCTCACGCTTTCTTGACTGTCTTGGGGATAACAGGCTGGTGAGGGTAACTGTAGCAAACAAGTAGAATCTGTTATCAAGAACAAGATCTCCACTGAATTCTAGTGTAAGAATCCACTGGACATCCAGAGGGAAAGGTAGGCTTAGAATTCTAAAAACCTCCAGATAAAAAGTTATTAAAAATTCAAGATGACTCAAGACTGGATAATATGTTCTTTCATGAACTGACACCTTTTTAAGAGGGGAATCAGGACTGAACGATCAGTTTGTAGGATACAGAAGATTGAAGTGAAATGCCATAGTGATGATTTCCAGAAGGATCTCATAGAACTGCGTGAGTCAGCAGTAAGGTGATAAATGAGCATCTGTGTAAATAACAGGTGTGTGTTCAAGCAAAATAATCCATACCATACCTGCATGTGGTGTGGTTTAGTGGTATGGTGATGGGTTGCTGGTTGGACTAGATAATCTTAGTGGTCTTTACCAACCTTAATGATGCTGTGATTCTATGTAGCTGCGCTCAAAGCTGTCAGTTAAAATGCAGGAATGATATCATCACAGTTCTCCTGGAAGTTCTGACAAATCACTGGCTTGATGCTCCACAGCAGCTAAAAATGCCAACAAATTTCTTGACATCATCTAGAATGGCTTTGAAAAGAAGACAGTTACTCAAAACTTCAGTACGCTCACTTACTGATTAATCTGTGAAGCTCTGTTCTCTGCCTCATCAGAAAACCCCAGTGAAGGTAAGAGAAGGTCCAGATAAAAAAAAAAAAAAAGCTAGTCAAGAGTGTGGTGTAGTTACCCGTAAAGGAGAAAGGGAAAAAAAATGGTATGCAGATCCTTCAGTCCGGAGAGAGAGAAGATGGGGAAGTGAAGGACAAGATTAAGGTTTGACAAATCGAGTATGAAACAGTTTTGCCAAAAAATTAGATGGTGTGAAAACAAGCCATCTTGCTTGTTAATTCAACAGACTGAATATGGGACTTGCTGCTGTGTGAGGTGATAGAGCCAGATGAGAAGGTTGAAAAGGAATTAAATTCATGGGCAATAGTTACTCAAAATGGATACAAAAAAAAAAAAAAGAGAAATCAACAGAGATGTCCCCTCTGATATCTCTGATAGAACAGCTGTGAAACCAGAGAACTGGACCACAGAAAGTGGAGAAGCTTTTTCACCTCCCCTAAATGACACCTCCTAATTCCACTTTTGAAAGGGAATTCTTTGCTAGATGAAATAGAGGTCTGATCCCATCATTCATTTCTTCGGTCCTTGTGCAAGTACTAGGCAACAGTAAGACATGCAGATTGTGTACTTAATTGCTAACAAGCACGGTCTACTGAGATTTGATGCCAAGATTTCCCTTTTACCCATTTGAATATAGCTTATTTTAAAAACATGCTTTCGTCTGAGTACTGGAGTGACCCAATTATAACAATGAAAATGTTATAAACACATGAGTAACAAGTATATTCAATTATTCTCCATGGTTATAAGCAGCTAGTTTGACTCAGGAGCAATTTGCAAAATATGTGTTAAGCCATCTATTAATCATTGTTACTTGAGGTAAATTAATTATAAATACCAGAATAAATGACCTACATTTCAGTGGCTTTGCTTTGATTTTATAGTTTGTGGGAAACAGTGGATTCATTAATCTACTTGAAAAGTTTATGGATAATCTGTATTGGAAATATTCTGCAAAATTTCAGCTTCTTTGTGTTGGATTTTTTGGAATTTTTTGAACTGAATTTTGCACAAAACTTCCCTAAGAGTTAGTCTCACTTATATCAAGCATCTTTTTTTAAAAAAAATATCCACACAGGGAAATACAAGAAAATCCAAATTGAGCTTCCAAGTGGGGTAAATGAGTCCCCACACATATACCGTGTGCCCCCTTTCTCACCATCTTCCTGGAGATAATCCCATTAACCAAGACACTGTCCCTTTCCAGGTGATCATTACGTTTTTTCTCCAAAGGCTGTACACTTCTACTCAAGTCTGATTGCTACCGTAGGAGCCCAGATCTTGGGAATACCTAGCATACATTCTTCTGTAGCTCTGCATGGACTGGATTTCATCTAAGACCCAGCTCAGACAGATCTTAGATTGGGACCTATGACAGATGGAGTTTCCCTGAAACCATCATCACATGTTCACAGATTAACTGGGTTCAGCTCACATCTTCTCAGTTCAATCTGAAAGAGAAAATAAAATATAACAGGTCAGATTTCACTCTGAATAAGGGCATGTCCACCTGCTCGTTCAATATGTTTAAAAACTTACACGTCACACTTTCATATGAATTCCTGATGGTGCCTCCTGTGCAAGTCTTTGCACATATTTAATCTTGCTGATGCTTGTATAGATTCCTTATGGCGTTTTCATCAACAGTAGGCATGGAACCTTTCCTCTTTCATTTGGGTATAGGTTTTTTGTGTGTGTTTTTCTCAGTCTCTACCCAAATTATTTTAAAGACAGATGCACTTAAAAATGGCACAGACTCACCTGAGTCAGGTGTCCAAATATGACAGCGACAGCAACACTTCAGTACCCCTACAAAGACAGGAGCAGATGGTTGGGATAGTCCCATATTGGGAAGGGTGACATACCACGAATATCCTCTCCTCAGCCTATGGCATAACGAACAAAGTTAGGTGCAAAACCAATATATTCTTCTGTTATGTCTGGGGAAGACTGGGCCATCTGTGCTGGCCACCATGGGCTCAGGAAATAGTTTTATGTGGAGGTCAGTGATCAGATGGAAGAAAATACTTGAATTACATACAAGTTTTACCATGTCCAGAAATTGGACTTAATGATCCTTATGGGTCCCTTCCAACTTGAGATATTCTATGATTCTATGATTTTTGCCATATTACTCCTCCTGGAGAAGTTACTCATTCTCAATCTTGTTCGTGTTGAGAGTGCAATGAAGTAGCCAGTAATAAACTAAAAGACAATAAAAGGATGGTGGTTGGGTAGAGAAGTACGTTAATATATTTTATCTATATTGTGCCTGGGGAGGTATATCAAACAGATTGATTTGTATGGAGAACCATCAGTTGTGCAGCCAGCTAACACTGTAAACTTCTCAGAGCCAAAATGATACGGGGGATCCTGAAGATGCTCTTCGGAGACCATGAATCAGCATAACTGAGAACTTAATGAGGTTTAACAAAGCAAACTGCAAGGTTTTAATGTTGGGTTGGGGTAACCCCAGATGTGTGTACAGACTGGAAATCATAGAGTCATTTGAGTTGGAAGGACCATTAAAAGTTGTCTAGTCCAACTCCCCTGTAGTGCACAAAGACATCTACAATCTGACCTTGAATGTCTCCATGGATGGAGCATCCACCACCTCTCTGGGCAATCTGTTCCAGTGCTTCACTTTCCTTGTCATAAGGAACCTTTTCCTTATATCCAACCTAAATCTCCCATCTTTTGGTTTGAAACCGTTTCCTCTTGTCCTGTCCCAACAGACTCTGCTAAAGAGTCTATAGTCTTCTTTGTCATAGCTCCCCTTTAGATACTGAAAGGTTGCAAGACTTCGCACATGTGAGTGCTTAAATCTGTAAGTAAAACTTGCACATGTAGATGTCTGTATCCATAAGATTAAACTAAGTTAAACTTGAGTGTCATAAGATGATATTTTAGATTACTCATCTTCAATGAAGTCATTGCTAATGCAGGTACCCTTTTTTTTTCTTTTCTCTTGGTTGTTTTTTTTGTTTGTTTTTGATTGGAAGTGGATATTTTGGTCTTAGGCAAATGGAGTGAAAAAACAAAGATTCTGCAAAACCTTTTTGATCAGCTGGCGGTATGAAGTATCTGGAACTATTGTCTATCTACCCAAAGATTTTAAGAACTCAAGGAGCAGGATATCAATTTATTTTACCCTTAGTTAAACATGCCTGTAAGTAACAAAGATCTTAGTCCACTTTTATATTTCCTGAGGTGCTATTTGGAACCACCTCCACTGTCTTAGCCATTGAATAACCAGGAAGCATTTCCTCCAAAATACAGCTCTGCCTGCCAAGATTTCCCAGGGCTGAATTGAATAAAGCTTCTGCAATAAATAACCTGCAATTTGTGATCTCTACAAGTGGTGACCATTCTATTGAGTTCCCTTCCTTTTCTGAAGTCAAGTCACACTGTTTGCCTTTGAGGTGTATTCTTAGCTTTCTCAGAGAGTGGAACCTCACTAAAGATTTTTTTTTCCCAGGTTCGTAGCCAGAAAATTAAATTAATGAGGTTAAATTTATTCTGGAAAGAGCCTGAATTACGTGATCTAAAAGCAAAAAGGAGACAATGATTGCAATAGCAATACGCAGAGCTTTTAGATAAGTATTTATTCAATTGTAGGTATGGCCCATGTTTTTGATGAACTCTAAGAATTCTTCATGATTTGAAGCAGCCTCAGGTCTGCAGAGAAAAAGAATTTAGGTTGTTAAAGAGAACGAGAACAGAGCTGGTTTCTTTTCATGCTATAATTCCTAGTAACAGCCATGCTCTTTGTAGGTTGTTGAGGGAATTTGTGTCTTGAGAAGCTCGTCAGTGACACAAAGGAACTCTATTTGCTGGCTTTGTCTATGTCCAGAAGACACGTGGACGTAAGCGTGGACAGTACAAACCATTTTTCTGTGTTTCCACGTGTGCAGAAGCACCTGCTGGTTTGTCCAGCCATTTGAATGATTGGTTGAGGATGGAAAGAACAGTAGGTGCTGATCCCTTGTGATGGATTTGTAAGAGCTCTGTGGGTCTCACTAGTTAACTACCAGTATCAGTAATTTTATTCCACTTCAGATTACTTACCAAATTACACTTTGTGGGTTAACACCAAATTAGCATGGAAGTCACACTTTGCAATCAAAGTCTTTGTGCATGAAGTTAATCATACAAAACTTCCCACTGTTACTGACGTCTGAATCAGTAACAACTGCAGAGATGCTTTATTGCTGAAGAACAAATCTAGAGTCTGCTAACTTAGCATAAAACCTGCTACAGACAAACCAATGTGTGTTAGCATGTTAAACCAGCTAAATCAGTTATTTTCTTACCTTATTTTAATATTGTCCTCAGGAAAAACACTCAAGCTCTGTCCCCTGGTCAGAGATGAGTAGTTATCTCCTCCTGAGACATGATAATAGCACAGGTGCTGATGTGTGAAAGTGGAGCATGCTAAGTAGATTGGTTGGAAATGTCCTGCTGATTCATTGATGGAGGAACATTTTGTGGATTTTGATTAAATATCTCTTGGGAAAAAGAGAAAACAGAACACAATGTTCAAATATAGATAAAACTTTCTCTCTGACCTTTCCAGCAAATAACATTTTGGTTCTTCATTTCCAAATTACTTTTTTTCTTATTTTTCCCTCCCTCCAACTGTGTACTCTGCTAAATAATATAGAGTGAAATTAAAAAGTAGAAACCAGATGAATGCAATTCTACTTTAGTTAAATGAAATGTTTCAGTTAACCCAAGCTTTTGGCCTCAAAATCTTGTTGGATTCCTTACCACTGATTAGCTTTCTCTGAGGCAATTTCAAAGTGTGAGGAAGAAAGAATTCCAGATAAATAGAGAAATCGTTACCTGTACTGTTCTGCTGACAAGAAAGAAAAGAGTCACTGAATAGGACGTATATCTTAAGGAATATAAAATTTTGGGGTGGGAAGAGATCTATTCTAATGTGAAATGTGCATCTCTACCAGTGTGATCACTGTAGGACACCTTTCAGTATTCCTAGAAGTAGTCAAAAGGAAGGGAAAGTTTTTGAGAGCAGGAATCATTTTCTTGGGTTCCCTCCCACTGAACAGCTCAACTCTTTTCTCATCTGATGCTGATGTAGGTAGGAAGTGAAAACTTCTGAAGTAAGGTTTTATACAACTATTTAAAAGTATGTTTTTATTGCAAAATACCATTGTACAAATGCTAGAAAGATAACAGAAAAATATGGAAGAACTGATGTCTTAGTATTGTTTTCTTGATACGTGATTACCAACCATTTCTTGAAATACTTCCTTTCTGGTATTATCATCCTACAAATTTTCACAGCTGATCCATATTCATCACCTAGCACTTTCCAGCTTAAAGACCATATGATCCCTTTGAGAACTTAATCCTAAATCTTCATTACTGTTCTGACACCCATACAGACTGAGACTTTTGAAAAACTTTTCAGGAATTTGACATAATTCCTTTCCTCTGCAAAATGTCCCTTGTGGAAATGAAGTAATGAGAAGACTACAGTGCAGATGGACTACGAGAGGCTGTGGTGAAGTGGAGGTCGGCCTCTTCTCCCATATAACTAGCGATAAGACTAGAGGGAATGGCTTCAAGTTGTGCCAGGGGAGATTCAGGTTGGACATTAGGAAATACTTCTTCTCCAAGAGAGTGGTCAGTCACTGGAATAGGCTGCCCAGGGAGGTGGTGGAGTCACCGACCCTGGCGGTGTTCAAAAAGCATGTAGAGTTGTACTGAGGGGCATGGTTTAGAGGGAAGTATTGGTGATAGGTTGACAGTTGGACTGGATGATCTTGGAGTTCTTTTCCAACCTTGGTGATTCTATGATTCTATGTTTCTATGACTATCCAAGCAAGCTTTAAAAACACTTAGTTTTTAAAGTTTGCCCCATAAGTATTTTTAGTATTATATTGTACTATAACGTGGTGAAGCCACACATTTAAAGAAAAGGGTAGATGTGGCACTGAAGAATGTGGTTTAGTGGGCATGATGGGGATGTGTTGATGGTTGGACTGAATGATCTTAGAGGTCTTTTCCAACCTTAATGATTCTATGATTCTCTTAAGCATGAAATGCCGATTAGCTCATCATGCATAGGCCCGCACATTTTTGGTTTATTTGCTCTACAGTGCTCCACATCACACGCAGTTGGGTAATCTGGTGTGTGGTCTATTGTGTATTGGATTATGGTGCGATTCCCAATGTAGTAGCAAAGGCATAAATGATGCCCTTATCCCAAATTTGTTGATATCATTGTTCTACCCATCAGCGCCCTTCTCGTCTCAGCCTTACTTCTGTTCTATGTCTCTTTCTCAGTGCATGCATTTCCTTATTTTCTGGGATGAGAAGGCACTTCTATTGTGGATGTTTGCACAGGAGTGCCACAGAAATCCATCTGTCTCAAGGACTCACCTTGATATATCACAAGATACTTCATACCCAGATTACAGCTTCCCTGAGTGCAAACTGTGCCCCGAACATCTTGAAACTCTTGCAACATGACAAAACCATTGCCACCTTTCTATGAAGCAGACTCTTGAGAAGCTGTGAAAACCCAAGTTCCTATAGCTTTGCTGTTACCCATCACTCTGTGAATAAATTACCACAATGTGAGTCACAGCAGCCTTAGTATTCAATATACCAAGCGTGGAGTTATGTTCAGTTCCACGTTCCTTTCTGCTTTTGATATCAGTGCTGTCAGTTCTGACTTAATAAGTCAAAGAGGAATAACCAAGACCTGATGATTAAGGTATTCGTACAAAATGGGGGAAGAACTCCTTGAGAGCAGCCCTGTGGAGAAGGACTTGGGGGTCCTGGTGGACGAGAAGCTGGACGTGAGCCAGCAGTGTGCACTGCCAGCCCAGAAGGCCAACTATGTTCTGGGCTGCATTAAAAGAGGAGTGGCCAGCAGGGAGAGTGGTCCCCCTCTACTCAGCTCTTGCGAGGCCCCATCTGGAGTACTGCATCCAGGCCTGGGGGCCCCCAGCACAAGAAAGACGTGGAGCTCTTGGAACGAGTTCAGAGGAGGGTGACTAAGATGATCAGAGGGCTGGAGCACCTCTCCTATGAGGAAAGGTTGAGGGAAGTGGTCTTGTTTAGTTTGGAGAAGAGAAGGCTCTGGGGAGACCTCATTGTGGCCTTCCAATACTTGAAGGGAGCGTATAAACAGGAGGGGGATCGATTGTTTGTGAGGGTGGATAGCGATAGGACAAGGGGGAATGGTTTTAAACTGAGACGGAGGAGATGCGGATTAGATATTAGGAGGAAGTTTTTCACACAGAGGGTGGTCACACACTGGAACAGGTTGCCCAGGGAGATTGTGGATGCCCCGTCCCTGGAGGCGTTCAAGGCCAGACTGGACGTGGCTCTGGGCAGCCTAATCTAGTGGTTGGCGACCCTGCACTCAGCAGGGGGGTTGAAACTAGATGATCTTTGAGGTCCTTTTCAACCCAGACCATTCTATGATTCTATGATTAAATCACAAAGTTCCTGCATAGGAGAGCAGGTCAGGATCCATGAAGAGTCCAGTCAAGTTGGACTGGACACCAGTGGGATTCCCAGCACAGGAACATGCACACTGCATACACCTGGGACTGAAGTTGTGGGTGGGTCCTGGAGTGCAGAACCACAGTTGGTAATCCCCTGTAAGCTCCACTTCATCCTAGCTAGTGTTACGCACTCATCTGAGTCCTTGAATAAGTTTAAAGTCTGTTCCTGTAGATAAAAATACAGCATACTTAAGAATAGGATCACCTAAATGATGATGAAGGCACTTTCCTTCTTCCCTTTATATGCAAACATAACATGGGTATTGATCCCTAATGTATCTAATAACCTGTTTAAGAAATCAACTTTCATGAACCTAGATCTACTGCGAAAAGGGAATATGATGCCTAATTCCAATTCACTGGAGCCTCACTCTCCTAGGTTAGGTGCTCTTTGAAATCACATCTGCAGAAGACAAGCTGAACTAAAACTAAATATACTCTCCCATTTTCACAGAGGCAGATAGACTCACTTGCCCAAAGTTATGCCTTTGGCAAAGGAGAAAATCAAACCAGTTCTCTTGATCTCTCTCACTTAACAGCATGAAAGGATTCAAGAGTGCAGATTTCCTTCAAGCTCAACTTTTCTGAAAGTAGAAAGGGAAACAAAAGAAGTAGGTAGCCAGCTAGAGTTTTAAATTCTGTGATAGAAATTGGAATAAAAATATTAATTAAAATGCTATTACAGAACATAGTGGGAATTATTTGGCTGATATAATTACAAAAGACAACATGTCATTATGCCATCTCCACAATGTACAAACAGTAACAGCATCTACTGTAACTTAACAACAGCAATAACAATTAGATACAGTTCTAATTTAACTTATTGTAATGAGCCATGAAAGGAAACAGGGCTCAGTAAGAGAGAGCAGCTGCTGCATTCTGGAGAGATGCTGTTGGTCTAATGCAACATCAGAGACTGAAGACTTACAGGGTGCTAGAGCTGACCAAGGGAACTTGAAAACAGACAAGGATCAGGATCCATGAGGAGCATAGGACACTTACAGGGAATAGAAATATTGGAGTTAGCTTCTTTCAGCTTGGTGCTCTGTTGTCAGTTTGCCAACAAGTCTAAACCAAAATTTATATCCATATTGGGAGGTGAGGCGCTGGAACAGGTTGCCCAGAGAGGTGATGGATGCCCCATCCCTGGAGACATTCAAGGTCAGGTTAGACAGGTCTCTGAGCAGCCTGACTGAGCTGTAGATGTCGCTGTTCATTGCAGTGGAGGTTGGACAAGATGGCCTTTAAGGGTCTCTTCCAGCTCAAATGACTGTATGATTCTATGACTCTGTGATTGTATGGAAAAGGTTCGTCTTCCCTCTTATGCTAAGATTATCCCATGAGGTTACCTTCACTTCACCCTATCCTGCTCTGGAAAGCAGTATTGTGATCTGTTAGACAGAGCTACTTATTCATATTTCTCTCCCATTGCATGAAACAGTCTTGCTCTGGGCAATGTGACTTCCTTGTGTTGAGAGCAAGGGTAGGTCCAGGGATGGACAGTAGTGAAGTGTGGAATATGACAGCACCAGTAAATGTGGATGTGGCAGCTACAGCCCTCCAAATTCTGTTGCATCTCTTAGCCCAAACGGAAATGCATACTTGCAAAAGGTAGAAACAGTGGGAGAAGTCAAGATTTTCTGCTTAGCTGACTTCCACCATTGATGCCAGCATTTCTTCCTGTGTTTCAGACCTGGCCTGGTGAAGTTATTATGAGCTACGAAGATACAGGATGTCAAAGAGAGGCTGTGTGTAGACAACTGTCAGTACTTGAGTTATGGCTTAATTTACCACATCTTCCCAGCTCTCTTCTTCTCACTAGAACTTCACTTCACTTGGCCTGTGACCTGCTGCAGGGCTTAGATAGGGATTTCCTATATTCCTATATTCTCAAAGTGACTAGAGATGGTGAAAAGTAATAACAATACCAATACAAAGCTTCATGGTGTGTTCCTCAGCAAACCAGACTTCTCCACAAAGGGCAGCCCTCTCCACTAGAAGACTTTGTGACTGACAGTTCCTGAGCAATACCTTTTCTCAGTATTTCTTATTCTTCTCAATAAATTACGGTCCAGTTATTGCTAGCTTATATACACATCAATGGGAAATGAAATGTGAGTCTTTGCCAGGGAGTGAGAGAGGAAAAAAAGGAGCCAAATGTACAGTTAATTCTTTGTAAGTTCTTTTCATAGGTAACTGAATGCACTTTGCTAATTTAATCTAGTCATAAGTACTGACTGTATTTTATAGAGATGCGTTTTATTGCTGGTATTATTGATACTGAGACATATATATTGAGCTTTTGGATGGAAAGAGACCCACATCCATCACATTGCATTTTTATTACTAAATTGAGATTTGCAATATAACGGAAAATGGATATAGATATCATTATATAAATATGTATATATCTTTAATGATATATATGAATATATATTGATATATAGCGATGCAGAAAGAGATACATGCACATGTTATATTTCCATTTTGATGATTACTAGAGTGTGCTGGAAAAACTGATAGAAAATTTGTAGAAAATTGCTAATTATTATCCGTAGGAGACTCTTCTAGGCTTAAATCCCTGATGATTTCACATGTGGATAGAGGAAGGAGGGCAGTGAGCTAATATCGCAGGAAATCTTTGCCATCCTCCTGGAGACATGCTGTTTGGTCTACAGTGCATTTTATTCTAATGCACTGGGAAATTATTACCTTAGGCACTAAAGATACGAAGGAGCTTTGAAGAAACGCTCTCCTATCTGAGCACCGTAAAAATTTAGATGCAGCTTTTGAAAGACAGCGACAGCTTGGTTGAGTACAATCACATTGTTATTTTAGCATCTATCGGACATATACATGAAATTTTAAAAGTTATGTCTGATGGAACGCAGTTTTCCAGGACCATTTTTTAGTCATTGGAAAAAGACTGGCACTTCTAAGAGGTTAGTTCTTTCCGTCTGTTTCAGCCATTGACTCAATCCAGTTACCTTAGATGTTGGCCTTGGAAAGAGAGCTAGTCACCTCCCATAGATAACAAACACTTGACAGTGATTTGTAAAGACAAATAGGACCACACATCTGATATTTGGGTGCCTAGAGTTAGGCAATGCAAACCTCATTTGTTGAAACCTGGGATCTGTAATACAACAGCATGTAAAAGTGCACTTAAAAACCACAAAAAGTTTTTGGAAGAAACGAAATCAAGGTCAAAACACTTTTAGGTTCCCTGCAACGTGATTTGGGAATGGTTTGGTTGTTTTTTTTATCACTTCTTAGGATCTGTGTCATGCAGAATGGCCCCATGTGGGCTGGTGAGATATAGATAGGGAATCCAAGTGAAATTATAAATGCCTTGCTGCATGCTCCAGAGAAATTTGGTCTGGAAATGGGACAAACTGGGTAGTATTTGGGAAATATTCACTAAAGAATACTGTCCTATTTTACTCTTGTATAAGGAAGAAGTGGCGCAGGAAATGGCAATTACGCTGTCAATGCTAGCTGAAGGAGTTATTCCTGGAACTCACAGAAGTGAGATCTGGTATCCATGATTATAGGCTCTTAACACTAAATTACATTTGGGTGGTTCAAAGGCTTTCTAGATTGATTGTGTGACATTCTGCACACAAATGCTTCAAGTATCAAAATAATTTCAAGTTTAACAGTGGATACTGAGAGTGAACATAAGGAACAGAAAATGAAATATTTCACAAAATAAAAAACAAGAGCAAGAAAAGTTAGGCTAACAAAATACTTTACTTGAGCAAAAATTGTTTTTCTCCCTTTTACCACTTAAAACCACAGAAAATATCCATCGATGTCTCTTAGTAAAAAAAAAAAAATTGTACCTAAATCCACTTGCTCCAGCACAGAAAATCTTGCTGGCAGTATTATCAAAATACTGTCTTGCAGGGAAGAGGCTGACTGCTTCTGAAAGCACATTTTCAGTACAACTGACATCTTTTTTGTGTGACAGGATTAAAAAAAAAAAGTTCAATCAAAACTTTTCTAAGCAGCTAAGAGGGAGCAGCTGCGAGAAACAGACTGGTAGTATATATTGTCCTCTTCTGGCTGGGGGGAAGAAAAGTGTAATCAGCTTCTTTTTTTTCCCAAAATATGCCCAAGGATATGGGAATGCCCAAGGAAAGTGTTTCAAACTAAAAGAGGGGAGACTTAGACTGGATATAAAGAAGAAGTTTTTACCACAAGGGTGGTGAGGCACTGGAACAGGTTGCCCGGAGATATGGTGGATGCCCTGTCCCTGGAGATATTCAAGGTCAGGCTGGACAGGGCTCTGAGCAACCTGGTGTAGTTGTAGGTGTCCTTGTTCATCACAGGGGAGTTGGACTACATGATCTTTAAGAGTCCCTTCCAAGTCAAACTATTCTATGATTCTATGATACTGGCATCTCTCCTTTTGTTACTTATCTCAACTGTTCTTCCTAACACAGATGCTTTCCTATCCCCTCTCCGAACTTGTATCATCCCTTCTGCTAAGTCCCTAGGTCAGTACCTTTTCCCTGTTTCCCCTTTCCCAACACCCAACAGCCACAGGATATCATCCTATATCTCCATTGGAGCTAAGCCATACCCTCTTGGGTATTCTTTGGAGCTTGACTTAAAGGACCTGAGAGCTGGACATCCTCTTGGCTTCCAAAGCACAGATGAGGTTGCAGTTTCAATCTGTACAACTGCTTTTAACAAACCCGAGAGCTCATTTCCTATGTGACACAGCCATCAACTGGCTGGATTTAAAATGACAGCGGTGTTCATAATCCAGTTCGATCCCTCCCAACTTCACCAATATGGATTTCTACCTGGTGAATGGGATGTTACTTGAAGAAATGACATACTGTATACTGATAGTGTGATGCTCTGCTCAGCAAAATTGCGGATATCCCACATATGATTTTGGGGGTAACTCCACACAGGGTTCATATATTTGCATGTGAAAGATGCTTGCATGCTATGCAGCTTGTCTCCAGTCTGGCAGGAAAAACAAACCTCTGTCTGTTGAAAGAATACAATCCCCACTACTGGTCATATTTCACATAACTGAGCCACCACCTGGGGACTTTACAGGCAGCCTTTCCCACGTGACCACGGAAACTCATGGGGTACATAGTAGCCTCCATCACAGGAACCAGAAATTTGGATGGATTCTCCATCTCTGCTTCTGTAAGGATCCACAGCTAAAAGTTGCCTGGGCATAACATAGCACTCCAACAAGTGACTCTCACCCCATACTCATTGCATATTCTTAGCACTGTCTGTGTAGGCTTGGTTACAAGTGTTTCTCTATGTCCTCAGCACAAGCTTGTTCTCTCAGTACGTGTTTCCCACTGGATAGAAATGGTTAATTTCTTTTTTCTTCATTTTTTTTTCCTCCCAGCTATTTGGCACTGCTACAAGATGGTATCACTAGGAAATTTTCCAAGGGGACACTTAACTGTGTTTCCTAATTGCACAGGGACTAGGTTGGAAACACTACAATTGTACAGTCTACTTTACCTTGTGAGGTCCATCTGGAGTACTGCGTCGAGGTCTGTGGCCGCCAGTACAGGAAAGATGTGGAGCTGTTGCAGAGGGTCCGGAGGAGGGCCACAAAGATAATCAGAGGGCTGGAGCACCTCCCCTACGAAGACAGGCTGAGGGAGCTGGGCTTGTTCAGCCTGGAGAAGAGAAGGCTTTGGGGTGACCTCGTTGCAGCCTTCCAGTATTTAAAAGAGGACTGTAAAAAGGAGGGGAATGAACTTTTTACAAGGGCAAACAGTGATAGGAGAAGGGGGAATGTTTTTAAGCTCAAGGAGGGAAGGTTTCAATTGGATGTCAGCAGGAAGTTCTTTACAGAGAGAGTGGTGAGGTGCTGGAGAAGGCTGCCCAGAGAAGTTGTGGATGCACTGTCCCTGGAGATGTTCAAGACCAGTTTGGATGGAGCCCTGGGCAACCCGGTCTGGTACCATATCTGGAGGTTGGTGGTCCTGCCTGTGGCAGGGGGTTTGGAACTTGATGATCCTTGGGGTGCCTTCCAACCCAAGCCATTCTATGATTCTATGAACTGACTTATATGTGTGAGATCTGCAATAGATGTGGAATCAAAGAATCATTAAGATTGAAGGAGAGCACCACGATCATCTAGTCCAACTGTTAACCCATCACCATCATGCCCGTTAAACCATGGCCTCATTAACATATATCCATGTTTCTTCAAAACCTCCAGGGATAGTGACTCAGCTTTCCTGGACAGCCTGTTCCAATGCATTACCACTCTTTCTCATAAGAATTTTTTCCTAATATCCAATCTGAACCTCCCTGATGCAGTTTAAAGACAGTAGCTATTTGGACCTGCAAATCTGTTCAGATGGATTTTGGATTTTCAGGCCATTGTTAGCCCAATGAGATAGTACTGTTCTTTTTGTGATAAAATAGGAATGTGACCATCTTAGGTGTTTCGAGCTTAAGGCTAAGTACTTAATGCATTTCAGTTGCATTGGCTGAGGTGCAAGGTCTATGTAATTCCCTATTTTCTGCCACTGGTCATCTAGGGAAAGAAGGGAAGAATAGATGGACATCTTCAGGGTAGTTCTTCTCACTGTTACACTTTCTTTTTATGGAAATGTCATTTGCATTCCCCATGTTGCAGACTGCACCCAGATCCTTGCTCTCTACAGATCTTTATACTTCCCTCTTCCTTGAGGTCCTCAGTGACAGCACATCGATGACTGCATCTTTGATACACATTCACTCGAGGAATCTGTGATTTATTCCAGCCACAGAATTTAAGCAGGAGAAGATTTCCCAAGTTGGAGAAGCTAGACATTACTCACTCCAATGGTGATGGCACAAGGATCTCCATCGGCATTTTCTTGTTGTAATATACAAAAGTTTTGTATCAAGAAAGTGTTCTTCCCTTCCCACAGCACCTGCCAGACGCATCTGGAAACCTCAAATTCCAAGCATTAGAAACCAGGGTATTGAAGACTACCCCGCTTTTTGCTGTAATATTCGTATTTCCCTATTAGAGAAGAAAGATTATTGTTGTTGTTTTTTATAGTTTTTTTTAAATGCCAATAGAAGTGAAGCAGAAGAAAAAGAAGATTCATTATCTCAATGCCAAGATATCAGGTAATAGACTGGAAAGGTTCTGTTTATATCTGGATGTCCACATAATTCTAAATGACATATAAAAATGCTCTTATCACAGAATAAGAATGACATTGCAGGTAGCACATTGTCATACAGTGTTCTTAAGATATAATTAACACAAACATGGAGGAGGTTAATCTCTAGTGCTAGTAAATCTTCCTAATAATCAGAGCATCCCTAAACATTTACTATTCAGAAGAGGCTGTTTTAGTATTTCCATTCAATGAAGGCCTTTTTGGTGGGTTTAGAATATATCCTTCCAGAGGAGCTTTTACTCCCCAGAGGTTTTAAAGCTGTGGACCATCTGGAATAATCTGAGGATTTCCACTGATGTAGGGCTGGATTTAGCAGTTCGCATGGATCCAGCTCTGTTCCCATCCATGGGATTTTTCCATTGCAACTGTATTGACTGCCATTAGTGGGGGCCTGGCAGTGATTTCAGCTGAGTTTGCTTGATGCAAAGTTGCTGAAGATCTTACCTTGTGTAAGGGACATCAAAGCAGACAAACAGGTTTTATTCAGGGCTGGAAGGATAAACAAAGGTATAATTGGGAAGAACTGTCCAGAATCGAACATTAGGGCTTCAAATACCCATTTTTTCAATATTCTATAGATCTCCTTTGAGGATGAGGACACAATTATTCTGAATGATTTGGTGTTAGCCTTCATTGAATGTAGGATCTCTCTCTGCTGCTGGATATTGTTTCCTGTAACTTGGAGCAATTTGGCAGTGTGGGTGTAAATTCTGAAGGCTCCTTTCCCACCCTTCCCACTCATGCTGAGGCTTACTTACCAGCCCAGTCAATTAGCCACTGTGTCTTCACAAAGTTTTGGTTTCCTTGCCCATCTTTAATCCACAGCTCCCTCTGCAGGTAAATCATTGAGGAATAGAATCCACTCAGTACTCCCAGCTCAGGAGCACATTCGAGTGTTGGTATTGAAAAACTCATGTGAAGAATAATGGTGTTGCTTCCTGTATCTGGAAGCAGTTGTTTCCAACACGGTCCAGGAAGGCTGATGTGGTGAGTGGATTGTATGAAAAAAAACCCACACAGCTAAACTCAGCAGAGATAATTTTAGAGTGGAGTGATGCAGAGAAGGGAGAGGAGAAGGCAAAATCCGTAATGCTGCTCAGCAGCCTGACAGCCTTTTTTACATCTTTCCTGTCATAGAGACATCTCCATCCCAAAGCCTGAAGATCTGGAACTTCAGAAAAGTGTGGAATGCGTTCCTTTTCCATCCTTCCATCCATCCTTGCATACAGAGGAAATCCCCGCAGTCTAGAATCTCTTCTCCATGAGTAAGGAGTGACTTTCCAAGCCTTTTTTTCCAAAGTAAAACCATTCTGTACCCACTCCCCAAGCAAATACATCAGTGCACCTTGTTTTCTTCTTTTGACTTCACCAGCTCTACAGGTATTTGTGAGAAGCACCTTGCAGAGAGATTACAGTTTGTGGAAATGCAAGGGGTTTTATGCTAGAAGGCAAGTGTCCGCAAGTATACTGTGTATATAGGCAGTAGATTTTAGAGGATTTGAGGAACAGAAACATCATTGCCCATAACATTTCCTGTGAGTTTCTTCCTGAGCAGAACATTTCTTTGGGACTTGGTTCTTAGAAATCCAACAGTACATTGAAATCCAGTGGTACGATCAATACTCTGTGTCTGCATCTAAAGACACCGAAGCAGGTCCTACAGCTGCCTACAGGACTAAGACAACTGCTTGGTCAAACACTTCCCAAGCATCTTCCCTGCCTTTGGCTCAGATCAGGGCATTCCCAGAAACAATTCTGTTGTGTCTATCTCTGCAAGTGTGACGAGGCAACGAGAAGACAGGATTCAACCTTTATTCTGAGTAGGAGAAAATAATGAGGAGCAATTTTCTATTTCTGTGTTAATTTTAAGTCTGCAGTCCTGAGTGTTCTCCTTTAGACAAACTTTTGGTTCTTCGGTTGCTCACCACTGATGCTTATTTGCTGTGGTTTTACCTGGCAGGCAGCTAAGCACTGCAGGATGTGGGAGACAATTGGAAGGAGATAAAGCTTGTGAATAGATATAATGACAATTTAATAGGGTAGAAAATAATAATAATAATGATAAAAGAACATACAGAATGAATGATGCACAGTGCAGTTTCTCTGATTCAGACCATCTTCTGAACGATGTTAGGCCAGTCTCTAAGTAGCGAGTCCCTCTACTTGACCAACTCCTTCAGTTTTATTGTTCAGCTTGATGTCATATGGTATGGAATATCCCTTAGACCAGTTTAGGTCAGTTCTTCTGATCATTCTGTCCATTCCCACCTCCTTGTGCACCCCCAGCCTCCCCACTTTGAGGATGGTGTGAGAGGCAAAGAAGTCTTTTGACTTAGTGTAAACACTACTTAGCAAATAAATGTCAGTGTGTTATCAAAATTATTCTAAAACCAGAGTGCACCATACCAGCTATTAGGAAGAAAAATAACTCTATCCCAGATGAAACCAGGACAATGTTGGAAGTCCACCCTTATGACTGATTCATTGAGCTTCCTAATGAGGAACCAGACAGACCATTGGTATATTTTGGATCCCTCTGGGTTCTTCTCCCTAATTCCTCTTTTCTCCCAAATCCTTCACATATCTGTAACTAATATTCTTTCCAGTTAACTTTGTCACCCATTTCTTTTTTCCCATATGTTCTCTCCTTTCTTCCTGCTTTGATACAGTCAATCTCATCTACTTCCTTAATATACCATCTTACCCCTCTCATTGATTTTACTGTATTTTCATGCCTAATGCCTAGAGAGTATTTAACTTTCATCTGATTACTCACCTCCTGTTAGACTTCCATAACTTGGATAGAAAGAAAGGAAACAGGATAATATATTTTAGTGATTTATCTTTTTCCAGTAGAAAATATTTTCATCCTCACTCATCTTTCCCGTTTTTTTATTAAGTCAGTTCACCATCTTCCCATGGCACTGTCATAGCTCACTGATGCTTTATAAGTCACAGGGTGTTTGTTCACTGTTGTGAAAATGCAAGATCTCCTCAGCAAGTGAAGTGTGTGGATAGACAAAGAGGCTCCCAAGAGGATGTAAGAATGACCGACATATCTGTCTCCAGGGCTGCTGTGACCATCTTAACTACTTAATGAGCTGAGAATGGTTTTAACAAACAGTGTGTAATTTTGCAAAGGCTTTGTAAAAGCAAATCAATTGTTAAGCACAGAACAGGGATTTCTTCATTTGTTTGTGTGTGTGTGTTGTGATTTGCTCTGTCCACGATAAGTATTTTTCTGTTTTTCCCTTTATTTTCTCCACAGTTCATGTAACTTCTTTGAACAGATCCCCTTCTGCATGTTACAGAGCCCCGGTTTTCAACAGGCTTCACACCAATTCAGACATCTCATTATTCAAAGGGTTCTACCTCTGTTTTTTTTTCCTCCTCCCCATCCAGTCCTTCATACTCAACCCAGTAAAAGATTGTGACCTCTCAAGATTCTGTTGAACTAGTGAGTTTTCTATCCACACGATCCCATTTCTCACCACTCTAAATTCAAATCTATCATTATGCAGAAAGAAAAAAATATCAGTGGTCCTCATGGTCAAGGTTAGCACCAAGTATAAAACAGGTACACAGCTAAATAAGTTACACCTGGGTGTGTGGCTTCTACATGTCATTATTTGGATTTCATATAGACCATTTTATTGCTTAATAGAGCAAATGCAGACACAGAGTAGAGAAAATACAAACATAAATTTATGCAGTTTGAAGTATTGGTCTAAATTAAATGACAGTACTTTCCATTCTGAATTCATTCGGACTAGACAAACAAAATACTGATATACAAAGAAAAAACCTTGTAAGATTGATAAAGACGGCAGAATGATGATTTTAAAGTGGATTTTCCTACTTTAAATGCATAGGTTACATTTTCTTTATGCAGTCTTTAAATAATTCATTAGTCCCCAAGACAGTTTTATTAAGTCTGTGAGTATTGCTATAGAATCCCAAGTAGCTATAACTTCTCTGAAGCTTATGGGATCAGGCAGTTGGAATGCTAAAACATACTTAAAATTAAATAGTCATATATTTGTGCTGGGATATTGCATTTTGTCAAACTATTACTTTTTTTTCTTATGATCTGGGATTCTGGATAGCACATCATTAGCAATCTATAGAGCTGATCATCAGAGATAAATCAAAATTCAGTAAGTTGTACCTTTCTGTTACTTTCTACCCAGCCAAGCAGCAGATATCACTCCCAAAGAAGGTATGGGTTGGTTCAAGTAAGCCATCAAGCTTTGATTTTTCTTATTTTTTTATTTATTTAGGAAAAAGGCAGGAGACATTTCATCAGAAGACAACAGTTTATATTATATGTCGCTTGCTAGCCAGAGGTTGATTGTTTAAACTATGAAACCAAGAGATGTTCCTGAACAAAAGCATGGTGAGTTGTACACAATACAATATGTGCCCTAGCTTAGATCCAGGATTTACATACCTTTTAAACAATTTAATCACTGTGGAAAGAAAAACATCTTCCGTCACCCTTTTCTTCAATAAATGTTTTGTCTTTTTTTTATTTCTAAAGTTCCCTTTGAAAGAAGGAGATCTTATATAAAGTCTAAAGAGCACCCATCACAAGAGGATTCTTGAATGCATAATTGCATCACTGGATGAGGGAAGAGCCCTTGATGTCATCTGTCTAAACTTTATTAAGGCCTTTGGCACAGTCTCCCATAATATTCTTCTCTCCAAATGGAAATATATGGATTTGATGAGTGGACTGTTTGAGGGATGAGGAACTGGTTGTGAGATCGTACCCAGAGAGTGGTGCATGTCCAGATGGAGACCAGTGACAAGTGGTGTCCTGCAGGGGTCAGTACTGGGACTCGTGCTGTTTAATATCTTCGTCAGTGAGACTGGCAGTGGGGTTGAGTGCGCTCTCAGCAAGTTTGTGGATAACTCTGAGCTGTGGGATGCAGTCAACACACCAGAGGGATGGGATGCTATCCAGAGAGACCTAGACACACTTGAGCAGTGGGCTCAGGAGAACCTCATGGGGTTCAACAAAGCCAAGTGAAAGGTCTTGCACCTGGGTTATGGCAACCCCTGCTATTAGTGCAAGCTGGGGGATGTAAGGATCAAGCACAGCCCTGCCAAAAAGGACCTGGGGGTACTGGTGGATGGGAAGCTGGACATGAACCAGCCATGTGCCCTTGCAGCTCAGAAAGTCAGCTGTATCCTGGGCTGCATCAAAAGAAGCTTGGCCAGCAGGTCTATGGAGATGGTCCTGTCCCTCTGCTCTGTGCTGGTGAGACTTCACCTGGAGTACTGCATCCACACGTGGAGTCCTCAGTACAGGAGAGACATGGATCTGTTGGTGTGCATCCAGACTAGGGACACAAAAATGATCCAAGGGTTGGAACTCTTCCCCTACAAGAACAGGCTGGGAGAGCTGGGGCTGTTCAGCCTGATGAAGAAGAAGCTGTGGGAAGACCTGAGAGTGGCCTTTCAGTATCTAAATGGGGGCTATAAGAAGGAAGGGGACTGACTCTTTAGCAGGGTCTGTTGTGATAGGACAAGGGGAAATACTTTTAAACTAAAAGAGGAAAGGTTTAGATTGGATATAAGAATTCTTTTTTTTATTTATGATGAGAGTGGCAAGGCACTGGAACAGTTTTCCCAGAGATGTGGTTGATGCCCCATCTCTGGAGACATTCAGGGTCAGGCTGAATGGGGTTCTGAGCAACATGATCTAGCTGAAGGTGTCCCTGTTCATTGCAGGGGAGTTGGAGTACATGGCCTTTAAAGGTACCTTTCATCTCAAACAATTCTATGATTCACGGGGTTTCAAGTTTCTACAAAGTATGATGCACAATTCAATTTTACACTAAGTTCAAATCTTGACACTGAAAACACTAATCCAGAAGCAGGCTGGCATCCACTTGTCAAAAAAGCTAAAAAGTGAAACTGTTATGTATTTACAGAACTCTTAATATCATTAGCTCATGCTCTTTTCCTAACTTTATCCATTCGAAAAGTTATGTGACATCCAACTAATGAAATGCTTATCTCTCTTCACTGTCTATTGATGCATCCTAAGTCTGACTTAGACACCAACCTTTCAAATGTATGAAATGAAATGAGAGGAGCCTCATGCATGACGTTAAAATATGTATCTGTAAAACAGCACTGCAGGGACAACAAGAACTTCCTCAGTACAACCCGATAACCTGAGCTAGCTAAATAGTCCCTGTTCATGGTGTGCAAGGAGCATCCCCAGAAAAGCCTACTTAGTATTAGACTCAGGTCCACACCTCCCACAAACCTATCACATTCCACACCAGCTATCTCCCCTGACTGACACTATCAGACTCTGGAGTAAGTGACTTAACTCCACATTCCCTCAAACAGTGGAAATCAGTATGTAGCTGTGCACGAAGCAGCCACTGCCCTTGCATATCTTAACCTCTGTCCAAGCAGAGGGCATCACTCCCTGAGGGGAGAGCTCTGCACTTCACCATAAATTTTACATTCACTTTGGCAACTGAAATAGCTTAAAGGAGATTTCCAAACTGGGGAAAAAATTTGAGGTTCATACTTCTTTAGATGTCTATCATCTTATTCCTTGGTTCTTTTTACATTTAACTGAGAAAAATGGCTAATTGAATGATGTGGTTCCCTTGGTCACTTTTGGAATCTGTTAGAATGAGACTGTTTACATTCTAAAGACTGTTGACTCTACTAGACTGCTCCCATCACAACTTTCAGCTAAACCAGTGCCTTCATTTAGCAGGGAAAAACTCAGCTTTCTTAATAATTTGACCTTGCCCAAAATAATGCTTCAACATGATAAACTGACAGAAGCAGCCAGCCTGCATACAGGATATCACAAGAAAGATAATAATGATGATGATGATAATATATTTTTAATTGTTATAGCGATGGCTGGAGGACC
Source organism: Numida meleagris (assembly GCF_002078875.1). Taxonomy (NCBI): domain Eukaryota; kingdom Metazoa; phylum Chordata; class Aves; order Galliformes; family Numididae; genus Numida; species Numida meleagris. The sequence continues at coordinate 146,147,067 of NC_034410.1, forward strand.
CCATTTCAGGAACAAAAAAAAGACAGTGCATCACCACAGAAACAGCTATACTTCATTTGTATATTAAAAATTCTGGTACATAAATTCAGAGGTTTAAGAATGTCATGGTTTTATGATTTTTTGTGCCATGACTATTAATAGAAATCCTTAAATAGAGTCTTCAGGGGAAATTCAGCTGCAGATTAGGACTTGGAGGCACAGTCCTTGGTCACTACGCATCCAGACTCGTATTACTGCCCCCAGAGAACTGATGGGTGGTGTTCAAGGAGTAATTCAGATAAACCTAAACCAGTATTGTGCAATGGAGTTGCCTAAACGTAAGCACTTAGTGCCATTTTAGCCAGTTTATAGAATCAGTAGTTGTTGAATGAATCATTGTCTGGGGCTGCATGACCTGTTGGAGGTTCGTTGACTCTACTGAAAGCTTAGGCACAAAATCCAAATGTGTTCACTTGTATTAGACTATAAAACCTCAAGACATACATTTCAAACAGAATCTATCTTGATTTTTAATAAAAAGAGCTGCTGTTGCTCACTGCAAATGCTCTTTCTCTGCATATAAACATATGAACTTTTCTAGATCTAATTATTTGACATTAAAATGAACATCCAAATGACAAAAGTTATTCCTATTTGGAATTAATCAGTGCCATCTACAAAAATTTAATTCAGGTCTTCATCTCTCACTCTCTCCATCTACTTCATCAGGAAAGTGTTTGCTAAAATAACTTTCTTAATTCCTTATTAGCTCACATCACTTAGCTGTGTGAACCACTCTGCTGATTCACTTTATTCATATTTCCCTTTTTAAAATGTTTTAAAACTTTTCTCCAAGTCCTTAGGCGGCTTTTCCTTGCCTTCATCTTGTAGGGTTTTTTTGTTTTCTTTTGTTTTTTTTCCCCCCATTCATGTGTGGTCTCCTACCTTGCCTATTCCACTGCTTCACCAAAGAAGTATGTTGAATATTAGGAAAAATTTCTTCTCAGAAAGAGTAGTAATGCACTGGAACAGGGAAGTGATGGAGTCATCATCCCTGAAGGTGTTCAAGAGACATGGAGATGTGGCTCAGAGGGGCATGGTTAATGGGCATGGTGTGAATGGGTTGGTGGCTGGACTGGATGACCTTAGAGGTCTTTTCCAACCTTAATGATTCCACAGTTCTATGATTCTCTGCAAATGTCTGTGTGCTTATTATTTACACCAGCTTCAGTGCTCAAGGTGCTTATTTCAGGTCCCCATTATACATCCAGCTTTTCCTTGGTGGTATGCCAAATGTCTTTTCAATCCTTCCACAACAGAATGGAAGAAATCTTAAGAAGGGAAACAAATTTTTTTAAAAAACATAAAAGTTTCTTCTGAATCCCTAGGTACTTCTTGTCCTCCAGTGTGAGTTTTACTCCCCTTTGGAAAGAACAAATCTTTTCGGTCTTTAGTCAGATGGATTAAGTAAAAGTCAAACTGTTCTGCTTGTGCTAGAGAATTTGATGCCATTTTTAAACTGCAAACATCTTCTACGTGCTGCTGCTGTATGGCAAAGCCCACACTGTTTTGTTGACACAGAACAAGGTTTTTAAAAGCTGTGTTAATTTTTTTCCTTTTAGCTGTGTACGTTAATCATTTCATGTTTGAGGGTATCTTAATGAAGATAGGTGATTTTAGTTTCCTTTGAGATGCTGGCAATCTGAAGGGAAGAACTAACACTATGACATACTAAGGAGCTAAAATAAACCCTCACTGGACAACTAAAATGATTTATCATATCAGGTTAGGTTATTCCAAAGCCATGAAGTCATGCCGTGAACCGTATCTCCTCGTGTACTTACACAGCCATTACTGGTAAATCATTGATGATTATTATTCTTAGCTGGAACACTTATGCGATGTCAATACAAGTTTGCTCTCTGATCATGTTTCCTTTGGAAAATTATTTGCTTGTTTATTGCAAATGGTTTGCTAAGAATTTGAAACATGATTTTCAGCCTGTTGTCGGACTTTGCAGTTATTTGCTTAGTTGACAGGAGTGTTCATGCATAGCACATCTCCATGGTGAAATGTAGTGCAAAAAATGCTTAAAGTAGCACTGCAAGTGTTAGTGAGAGAGCTTTACTGCAATATTGCACAAACCAGCCATCTCAGGTTAAAATTAATAGGTTTCTCGATATAGCCAAGTTAATTTGCCCAGACTGGACTTCATTACATTGGATACAATATACTGCATCCAACTTCTTTGCTATTGGGATTTTGTGCAATTGTTATCCATTACAGGGGAAGAAAAAAATGTGCTGTAATTTGGGAGCCCAAACCCATTGGATCAGAAAACGTTGGCTAGCCAAACTGATAAATTACGTTCCTTTGTGTCAGATCAATTGACTTTTCTGCAGCACTTAGCACACTGCCCTATTCTTTGTTTATTTGCTTTTGGAGGCAGTCTTGCTTAGTTTTTCCAAGGAAGAAAAGGATTCCAGTGCAGTACGAAAAGAAGTCATAAACATGCTTCTGGAAACTATTCCTTGAGAATATTTCTGATGGAAAAGAAGTCCAAGCAATGCAAACCTCTCCTTAATTCCTGCCTTACAAGGTGTCATTTATACTAAACTACATCTCTGCAAGTTTTAGGGAACTGGATTATCTTTCTTCTTTCTACTTTCAGACAAATAATCACAGTGGATGCTGAGTCTGCAGGAAAATCTGAGGGCCAACAGCAAAAGCAAATAATTATAAAGCGCTCACAAGGTTGTGCCTAAGTCTCATAATAGACTGATACAATCTTGACTCCTCTGTCAGGCTGAAAAAGGACTATCTATTTTGGTGATAGATGGATGGAACTTGTATTTATCTACACATTACTTTTCTCCCATTGAAAGGACAGGGAAAAAAAAAGCTAAAACATGGAAAGAAAAAAGTATTATTTTTCCTTTTTTTTGCAAATTGCCTTCTAATTATTTTTGTTTTAATTTTATATTTCTTCCAAAGAATCATCAAGATGTGAAAAAAAAGAATTGTTGTTTTTTTCATCTTGTTTTGTTTGTTTGCTTAAAAAAGCAGCACGTTTTCTCAGGTACTATCTAATTTACTATCTTACCTGCAACTCAGTGCAAGACATTGATAATTCTCAATTATGAAATGAAAATTTAGCTGCATATAGATGGACACTTCATCATTCAAGGGAGTGATACAACATTAAGCTATGTGGATTTTTTCCTGTTTTGATGGCAGAGTAAAGACAACACCACTGCCAAACAGACCGTTTGCACTGGTTTCTCCATTTTTTCCTGAGCAAAACATGCAAGATACCATTTAGGTACAGTGTATGCAATTTGTACCTGAACTTGGACTGTGTATCCAAAAGAAAATGATGGCCTTGACTCTTCTGACCATTTACTTCCAGAAATTACATTTTTTCTGACATCATTCAATTGGATGCACACTTTTCTCCAGAAGTTCTCACTTCTCACTGGCATATGTTTGTGGAATCAATGAATGATTCATAATCCAAGCTGTATTTTTCTGTTTATTTTTAGTGACTCATGTAAATGCCAACTCAGCACCACTTAAGATAAGGCTGACATGGGCTTGTATTTGTTAAGTATTGGTTTTCAGTTCATTTTCTGTGAAACCATAAGAGGTGAAATTAATCATCTTATTAGCATTGAATTAACAGTAATTGTTAGAAGGGAAAGTGTAGTCGATATTGGTACACCTGTACACTTACGATTCTTAACAATTAACTCTCATCTCTGCTCCCAACATGTTTCCAACCAGGCCAGTCACTCACTTTCCCCAACACTTATTTCAGATGAAGACTGAGAATCAATGGACTCCTCTGTTTTGCAAAGAAAGATGTAAAAAGCATCAGTTGTCTGAAAGTTGATTCATGAAAGAAATGAAATGGGAGTAACATTTTGAAGAATCAGATACTGAAAGTGTTTACTTATAGCATTCATTGATTCTCCACTCTTGGAAATCATTTATTCAAGTATGATTATTTTTTCCCAAGACTGAAATTGTAGTTCAAAATGGAAAAAAAAGAAAGCAGTGGACAAGAATTTTTTTGTTTGTTCCAAAGAAAATGATCTAATAGAGTTGACAATGTATAAAACACTGAGACAGAATAGATGAGGTAAGATGATGACATTCTAAGATCTCTGTGCTTCCTCATTATTATATATTTTTAGAGGTTTTATGGTTTGCAAGATTTCAAACACATTTCCTAATTCATGGAAACTAAACTTTATTTTAAACATAGTCACATCTGTTGATTTTTCCCCCTTCAAAATGAAGAGTTAAGTGCTATAGAAGCAATTGTGCCTCAGTTTCCCAACTGCAAACATAACATAATGTTACTTGTACATCTCAGTGACATTTTGAGGCTTGACTTACCAGCCTTTGAAAAACATATGAGTATATCTCTATGTAAAATAACTGTCTGTAGAATCATAGAATGGTTTAGAAGCATAGAATGGTTTAGATTGGAAGAGACCTTAAAGATCATCTTGTTCCAAGCCCCTGGGATGTGCAAGGACACCTTTACTAGACCATGTTGCCTTAAGCCCCATCCTGGCCTAGAACACTTTCAGGGATGGCGCATCCACGACTTCTCTGGGAAATCTATTCCAGTATTCCAGCCTCACCACTCACATAGTGAAGAATTTCTTCCTTATATCTAATCTAAATCTACCCTCTGTCACTTTAAAACCTTTACCTCTTATTCTGTCACTACCCACCCTTGTAAAAAAACCTTCTCTAGCTTTCCTGTAGGATCCCTTCATGCACCGGAAGGTCTCCTGGGAGCCTTCTCTCTTCCAGGCTGAACAACCCCAACTCTCTCAACCTGTCTTCACAGGAGAGGTGCTCCAGCCCTCTGTGCATTCTCATGACCATCCTGTAGATGTACTTCAACAGCTCCATGTTTTGTTTATGTTATAGGCCCCAGAACTGAAGGCAGTACTCCAGTTAAGGTCTCACAAGTGCAGAGCAGAAAAGAATTACCTCTCTTGATCTGCTGGTCATGCTTCTTCTGTTGCAGCCGAAGATACAACTGGCTTTCTAGGCTGCAAGAACACACTGTCAGGTCATGTTGAGCTTCTCATCAACCAGCACACTCCAAATCCTTCTCCACCTCCAGCTTCTCCAGCTCCACCTGAGCTGCTTTCAATCCATTCTCCACCCAGTCTTGTATTGGGATTGGGATTGCCCTGATTAATGTGCTGGACTTTATATTTGGCCTAGTAAAATCCCATTAGATTCACATGGGCCCACCTCTCAAGCCTCTCAAGGTTCCTTTGGATGGCATCCCTTCCCTCCAGTGTGTTGATCTCACATCTAGGTGTCATCAGAAAACTTGCTGTGAGTGTACTCAGTCTTGCTGTCCATGTCACTAACAACATTTCATCAACAGTGATCCCTGAGGAATGGCATTTGTCAGTATTTTCCATATAGACATCAAGTCATTGCACACAACACTCTTGAGTGCTTCCATCAAGCCAGTTCCTTACCTACTGAATGGTCAGGCACAATTACACCTTAGTGATGCCATGTTGGCTGTCACCAGTCACCTTATTTACCACATGCCTTAGGAGAGTTTCCAGGAGGATCTGCTCCATGATCCTGCTCGCCTGTAGTTTCCCTGTTTTTTCTTTTTTCCTTTTTTAAAAACGGTGTTATGTTTACCCTTTTCCAAACAAAGAGAACTTCACTGAACTGCCACAACTTCTCAGATATGGTGGATTTTATTTGTTCGTTTGCACCTTCACCCAGCAGGTACCTCAAGACCTGTGGATGCATCTCATCAGGTTCCAAGAACTTGTGTACCTGCCAGTTCCTTAGATGGTCTTGAACCTGATCTTCTTCTACAGTGGGTGGCTCTTCATTTTCCCAGTCCCTACCTTTGCTTTCTGCAGTTTGGGTGGCTAGAGCATTTGCCAGTGAAGACTAAGGAAGAAACGTCTCTGAGCACTTCAGTTTCCTTCATACTCTAGGTAAACAGGTCTAACAGGTCTCCCGTTTCCTTCCAGAGAGGATTCACTTTTTCCCTAGTCTTCTTTTTATCACTAATGTGCTTTTCTTTCCACACTTAACATCTCTGGCCAGATTTAACTTTATGACAGCTCTAACTTTCCTAACTCGATCACAGGCTGCTTGGACAGTTTTTCTGTATTCCTCCCAAGCTTCCTTGCTTGCACCTTCTGCAGACATTATGTTTGAATGTCTCCAGATCTTTGTTCATCTTCCCAGGCCTCCTCAAATTTTTACCTGATTCCTCTTTGTCTGAATGCATCTTCTGAGCTTGGAGGAGGTGGTCATTGAATATCACCTACCTTTCTGGGACCTCTCTTCCCTCCAGGATTTTATCCTAGGGTACTCTAACAAGCAGATACCTGTAGAGGCCAAAGTCTGCTCTTCTGAACTCCAGGATTGTGAACTACCTGTGTATCCTCCTTGCTGCTCTATGGATCTCAAAGTCTACCATTCAAGACTGCCCTCGAATCATAGAATCATAGAATCATAGAATGGTTTGAGTTGGACGGGACCTTTAAGATCATCTAGTTCCAATCCCCCTGCTATAGGCAGAGACACCTCCCACTAGAACAGGTTGTTCAAAGCCCCATCCAGCCTGGCCTTGAATGCTTCCAGGGAGGAGGCATCCGCAACCTCACTGGGCAACCTGTTCCAATGTCTCACCACCCTCACAATAAAGAATTTCTTCCTAATATCTAATCTAAGTCTACTCTCTTCTAGTTTAAAACCATTTCCCCTTGTCCTGTCGCTACATGCCCTTATAAATAGCCCCTCCCCAGTGAAGTTTCAGTTTCCCCACCCATTCACTCTGGCTCATCATTGACACAGAAGGAGACACTTCTTCCACATCACTCTACTTGTCTAAAAAGAGCATGTATCCTTCCATTTCAACATTCCAGTCATACGAGCCATCCCACCACATCTCTGTGATGCCAATAAGATCATAGCCCTGCAGGTGAGCGCACCTTTCCAGCTTCTCTTATTTATTCTCTTTTTCAAACATTTTGAGCTGGGACTGCTTTCTTATTAATTGCTATTGCTTCACAAAGTGTGTGTTTGTATTAGATAGATATATGTAATTCTTAAAAATAGCCTCACCAATAATACTGTTAGCCAATCAATCATTAACATGCAGTCAGCTGAGTGGAGCAGCGCCCAGGTGCCGATTATTTTAACTCAGAGATCAGTATTTTGCATCTATTAAGGTGAAAAAATGGTCAAGACCATTTCTCCCAATACACATACACCTGGGATTGCCCCAGCCCAAGTGCCCAATTCTCAAGCCTGTTCAGGTCTCTCTGGATGGCATCCCTTCCTTCTATTGTGTCAGCTGCACCACTCAGCTTCATGTCATCTACAAATATGCTGGGGGCAGACTTGATTCCACCCTCTATGTCGTTGATAAAGATATTGAAAGGCACCGGTCCCAAGATGGACCCCTGTGGGACACCACTCATGATTGGCCTCCACCTAACATAGAGCCATTGACAACAACCCTCTGGCTGCAGCCCTCCAATTGATTCTTTATCCACCAAACAGTCCAGCTTTCAAATCAGTATCTCTCCAATTTAGAGATAAGGATGTGCTGTGGGACTCTGTCAAAAGCCTTGTGCAAGACCAAGTAGATGACATCGATTGCCTTTCCTTTGTCCACCAATGCCATCACTCCATCACAAAAGACCACCAGGTTGGTCAGGCATGATCTGTTACAGTAATTCTACAAAACCTCAGTTTCCCTCCTACGGTTTTTGCTCCTTTAAGCATTTTTACATCTTCATCAGTACTCTCAGGTTTTGTTGCTGCGCTCAGCCAGGCAGCTCCCACCCACCTCCCCAGAGTTAGGTGCAATCTTACAGAGCCTCTAGAGAAAAGGCAGCATTCCCTGCAGCTGGTACTTACGTCAAGATATGTGTCTCCGTAAGTAACAGTAAAATAAAGAACTTGGATTGCACACAGCTGATGGACTATTTTTCAAGGGAGAAGGTGTTATATAAAGATCAGTCCTTTCATTGCACTTCACTTTTTTTTTTTTTTGTAAGCAGATAAGAAAAAAATGATGCAAAAACATCGTAGCAAATTGCATCATTAATTTCCAGACCACTATTTTCCCCTTCTTAACTCTCTTGTTTTTCACAAGAGGGCATAATATATAGAATAGGAAAGAAGATATCAGGGTAGCAATCGAAAGTGCAAGGTGAGGGTTTGATCTGTTTATTTTTCACAGTGAGTTACTGGGCACTGTGCAAATCAATATGTTTTTCCCTTGATGCTTCCGTCCATAGCAAAGTAGATTTAAAACAAACACAACTGCATCTATTGCATAATGCCTTGCAAATCTGTTAACTTTGAGCTGGGGTTCTATGTTAGAAAGAGAACTTGGTATCAACAGAAGAACTGGCAACAATTGTGATCCCTTAGTATGATAAAGGTTGCAATGTCAAAAACATCAAAGGGGAAAGCCAGAGACAACCTGGCACCCCTAAGCTTTGCCTCGTCACATACTTGGGTGAAAAACTGAGGTATTTTTCCCAGCTGACTGGGAGAAATTACCTTCTTGCCTCCCTGAACTTCACACAAAAAGGAAGAAAGATCTCTTCTTTTTTTCCTCTTTCTGTTGGCATTTGTTATAATACATGTCGCCTTCTCTGTACCTTTACTAGAAACTGGTGCATTCTTATCCAGCATACAGCAACTTATTCCTTTCCCTCTTTTCCCATGGGAAAATGTAAACAATTGAATTGATGATGCTGTTTTATTTTCCATAGGAAGCCTGTCTAGTGAACAGCATAGCAGTCCTTGTCAAAAATACTCTAGCATGGACCTAACCATCCTTTGAGTTAATGCTCTCCTTCTGAAAATGGATGTGTTTCCATCTTTGGATGGAAATGCAAAGTGCTCTTTAAGGGTTAACACTCTCTTTGCTGTTCCTTTTTGCTGGGTTGGCTGAGTTTTTTGTTTTAATGAGCCTTTTTAGCTTTGCACTGGAACTAGAGATCTCTAGTCTCATTAGTTTGGCTAATTAACCATTCCCTTCTAACTGTCTGAGGTTCATCTAAGTTCAGGAAACCTTGAGAAAGTAACTAACAGTTGCATTATCATGAGAACTTGTAAGTAGAAGTGAGCCAAGTTCCTGCTTAAAAATATGCACACCTTTTAACTGTGTAGGCAGTACAGTATTCCCCAGTGGTTGAAGAATCACAGAAGCAATACCTCTCCCTTTTACAGAATGAGAGATTTTAAAAAGGATGTATACCAGTGAACTCAGGACTCATATCAGTCTGCAGTTAAGGAGATCTTGTTCTTATGGGAAATTTTCCAAAACTGTATTTCTGGCCTTTCAGAATCATAGAATCATGGAATCCTTAAGGTTGGAAAAGACCACTAAGATCACCTATTCCAACCATGAACTCATTACCACTGTTATCTAGATGAGTATCTTGTCAGGGATGGAACAGGGCTGGCCATATTCATATCTAATAATGGTCTGTACTGCTGTGGAGTACACTGGAGAGAACTGGTAAGTTCACATGATATTGCTTTGCATGAGGTAGACACCTTGAGGTCTGCTACACAAATAGAGATCTTCACTGTGGCCTGTGTTGGATGCAGAATGGGAATGGAGGTGGCAAAGCAGTGGTTCATTCAGTGCTAAGGAGAAAGACAAACCTCCCCCGACTGTCACAAACAACCCCCTAAGACTCAGTTATCCACTGGATTTCCATTGGGTAATGAAGATCTACTTGTTCAACTGGTTACTCTAGATATCCTTCATGACCATGTGTAAAGGACCAACAATAAACATTTTCTGACCTGACACCATAGAAAACAGCAGGGAGAGGGAGGTGGTGGTCCCCTTCTACTCGGCTCTTGTGAGGCCCCATCTGGAGTACTGTGTCCAGGCCTGGGTCCCCCAGCACAAGAAGGCCATGGAGCTCTTGGAACGAGTGCAGAGGAGGGCAACCAACATGATCAGAGGGCTGGAGCACCTCTCCTATGAGGAAAGGTTGATGGAACTGGGCTTGTTTAGTTTGGAGAAGAGAAGGCTCCGGGGAGACCTCATTGTGGCCTTCCAATACTTGAAGGGAGCGTATAAACAGGAGGGGGATCGATTGTTTGTGAGGGTGGATAGCGATAGGACAAGAGGGAATGGTTTTAAGCTGAGACAGGGGAGATTTAGGTTAGATATTAGGAGGAAGTTTTTCACACAGAGGGTGGTGACGCACTGGAACAGGTTGCCCAGGGAGGTTGTGGATGCCCCGTCCCTGGAGGCGTTCAGGGCCAGACTGGATGTGGCTCTGGGCAGCCTGATCTAGTGGTTGGCGACCCTGCACTTAGCAGGGGGGTTGAGACTCGATGATCTTTGAGGTCCTTTTCAACCCAAGCCATTCTATGATTCTATGATTCTATGAAAACAATATAGCAATGCCTACAGAACTTAAGGTATAATTCATCACATCTTAAAGCAGATAATGACATCTACCCAGAAGAATCGTCTCTGTTTTCCAGTAACTCCATGTATTAATTATCCATGATCTAGACGGGGATTGATGGCACTCAGATGAGATTAAGACACTTACCCTTCACAATCCCTGTGGTGCATCCAGGGTGTATGGCTTTTATGTTTCTTCTCCCATTCCTGGCACCCAAACCTCTCATTTGAATCTCCAGTTGGCCCAGTATGACATTTGTTAGTGAACAGTCCACATGCAACAAACTCCATGGTCAGACAGAAAATAGTCAGGAAAGGAACTTGGTAAGATCAAACTATTGTGGATGTCGGACAGTGGACAAACCAGTAGGTTTTTTTGGACTCAACCAGTTCTTTCTATCTTTTTTTCTCTCCATTTCCCCATGCTGCTTCTTCCTCTCTGTCCCTCCCTTTCATACCTCCCTTTCTCTGCCCTTGTTTTCTCCCAAATAAATAGGAGTTGGATTTGATGATTCTCATGGGTCATCTTCCAACTCAGTATATATTCTATGATTCTATGAAATAACCTCCCCAATTACTTTTTTCCCCATCAGTCCTGCTACATACCTCCCAAATTTAGTATTTCTGAAGCAATTACCGCAGCACTGGTGGCCTTGCAAAATTCCACTTTAAAAAGGTCCCCTCTTTCATTAACTGTGAAGTTTGGCTGTCTCTCACAAAACTCCTCCTTAAACATCTGTGAAATCTGTCCACTCCTCATGGCACTATCTGTAGCTTTTGTCAGACTCTCATTCTGTTCATTTGTTATGTTCAGCCATTTCTCATGCCATATAGAGTCATTTCTTAGAGTGCGTTCAGTTAGCTAAATCTCAGGCCAAAGTCTAGTCTTCTGCTTGCATACCTTAACAGAAATTATTTTATTTTTATTTTTTTTTAAGGCAGAAAAACTGAAGCCTCAGCAGTCAAACTGACAAAGATTTGGCTTTTCTCTCTTCCACATTTAATTTCCCCTGGGGGGACTTTAAGAGAGTTGCCTTAATAAATGCAAAATGTCTTCATATCCTTGTGGTCTCCCATGTATAAGATTCTTCTGTTATTTACATAATTACTGCTTGTTGTTGTTGTTGTTGTTCTTTTAAATGACTTATCATATAGATTTGCATCCACAGGGTCTCCTTATGCAGCGTGGTGTTAGACTCTTATGTGGATTAGAGGCTAAGGGATATTTTAAAACCTCTGATGATGCCCTTTGCTATAGATTCTCTGTAAAAATGTGAATCAACAAGAGCCACTTGTTGCATGCCAGGATGTGGTTGATATTAAAGTCAAGAAGAGGATAATAATACAAAAAAGAACGATGCTGATCAGAGAAAAGCACAGTTTTAGCCCTGAGGTCAACTCTTGAGTTTCTCTTTGTTAGAATTGGTGCCTGCTGGGAAGTGTTGGGAACCTGGTAACTGCTCTGATTACCCCAGTAGCCTCTATTCGGTGCTTGCAGACCGTGATGCCAAGAAAAAAGTCTTCACATCTCTTCTTCAAAAGATCCCAGAAGTCTGCCAGTATTCACACTGTGATCTCCACACTGAACCCTTAAAACAAAACTGAGCCATGTCCAAGGGGAATGAGGAGTGAGACCAACACCAGCACAGAGGCCTAACTTCCCTGCTAACTGTAGCGCGGTTGCCATTTGAATGACTTTACAACACAGTTGCTCTTTGCTCTTATTCCTAAGACCAGAATAGACTCTTTTCCCTAGACTTAACCTGTAACAGATGGACTGTACTTGGAACTGGTAAAGCTGTACCTCGAGTACTGTGTTCATATTTGGTCCTCTCACTACGAGAACAAGACATCTAGGCAGTGGAGTGTCTCCAGAGAAGGGCAATGAAGCTGTGAAGTGTCTGGAGTACAAGCGTTAAGGGGAGCAGCACAGGGAACTGGGATTGTTTACTCTGGAGAAGAGGAGGCTCAAGGGTGACCTTATTGCTCCATACAACTCCCTGAAAGGAGATTGTGGCAAGGTGGGGATTGGCTTCTTCTCCCAAGTAACAGCAATAGGATGAGAGTTAATGGTGTTAAGTTGTGCCAGGGAAGGTTCAGGTTGGATATTTGGAAAAAATTCTTCTCAGAAATAGTGATCAGACATTGGAACAGATTACTCAGGGAAGTGGTGGAGTCATCATCCCTGCAGATGTTCAAGAAATGTGGAGATGTGGCACTGAGGGACGTGTTTTAGTGGGCATGGTGGTGGTGGGTCAGTGGTTGGACTAGATGACCTCAGTGGTCTTTTCCAACATTAATGATTCTATGATTCCAAGATTGCAAAGGCAAGTGACTTAAATAACCCAAACCGTGCCTGATGAAGCAAGCTCTGTCTGAAGCATCAGAAGAACAAAGGATTTTCTAGACCCAAGTCTTACAAGAGGTGTGATGGCAACTTTGCTGCCTGAAATGTTTGTGCCAGGATTTGCATGTCAGCAAAACTCCAAAGGGTCTTCTGGAGAATGAGAAAAAGGATTTTTCAGGCTTCATGGTATGATTCCCTGCCACTCTTGGGGCTAATATGAGGGTACGGAGAGTAGTGTTCACTTTTACTACTGACTCAGGGCAGTTTAATCTTTTACAGACAGCAAGATTCTAAATATTCTGTAGTTGGAGGAAGCTGATATTTGTAATGTCTGGCTTCCTGGAGTTTCATTTTCTGCGTTCCCTTCAAACATACTCTTTATAAAAATATATAGACGAATAAGCTGAAACTCATTTCTCTAAGCTACTGAAGGTAGAGACAGTTCCATAAACACATTCAAGTGATTCTAAAACTAATCAGGTGTCTTAAGTAGAAATGAGAAAACAATACATGTAAGGGAAACTGACTAGTCCTGTTTTAACTCTAATTATAGAGCTTCCTGAGGTTAAATTCATTTCCTTTGACCTGTGACACTTTATAGCTCTATTATCTCTCACTATACCAGTACCGGGATACTACCTGCAGCTTTACTGAATATTGTCATCTTTAAAACTTTTTTTAGATTATTCTCCCAAAACAGACCTGTAAGACATATTTTTAGAAATACAGATGAATCCAGGCACGCTGCCATATCAGAATATTCTTCTCTCTTTTCCACACACCTCATGCTTTGAGAAGTGTTGCAGCTGCTTCGTGAACACTGATGCAACACCATGATTACATCGCTGTAATCTTACTATGAGTTAAGAGAGCGTCATAACCCCGGCTGCACTCCCCCAGGTTTTGTATCAAAATCGCCCCTCCTTCCTCACTTCCTGACACTTCTCACTTTCATCAGGAGTGTAGATTTATGCTTCATTTGTACATGCTTCGCTCTATGCTGACAGATCTCCTTGGCTCCTAGGAGAATGTCTTTATGAGGAATGTCAGTAAGCCATAATGATTCGCTCATATGTCAACACTAGAAAAGAAATTCCTCCTCTGTCTTTTATTTCCAGCATTACAGTCACAATCATTTTCATATTTATTTCCCCATTAACACTGGTTTTCTAGTGGCTGGGCTGTGCAGCATATGCTTTATGCAGGACAGTAAATAAGAGGTAGGTACCCTCACACGGAGTGGGTAGAGCCTTTGTAGCTAACCCATCTGTTAATGATGGATTGGAAGGGATCTCAAAGATAATCTAATTCCAACACCCCTACTGTAAGCCAACCACTAGGTCAAACACCAGATCAGGCTGCTCAGGGCCCCATCCAACCCGGCCTTGAATGCCTCTAGGGATAGGGCATCCACATTTCTAGGCAGCCTGTTCTAGTATCTCACCACCCTTTCAGTCAAAAATTTCCTCTTAACATCTAACCTAAATCTCCTCTCTTTTAGTTTAAAGACATACCCCCTTGTCCTATCACTATTTGCCTGTGTGAAAATGTTGATTTCCTCTCTGTGTGTAAGCTCCCTTTAAGTATTGAAAGGCCTCAGTTAGGCCTTTTCTTCTCCAAGCGAAACAAGACCAATTCCCTCAACCTTTCTTCACAGGAGAGGTACTCCAGTCTTCTGATCATCTTCGTGGCCCCCCTCTGGTCTCTCTCCAAAATCTCTGCATCTTTTCTGTGATGGAGTGCTGATCCAGAAGGATCTGCCCTTCCTACCACACCACAAAACAGGGCAGGGAGGCAGGATGAATTCCACAGCAAACCCACAGCATGACCAAAATGGATAAGGGGTAAGCCAGCTCCCAGATGACTGCAAGACCAAGATCAAAGGGTTTAATCCCCTCTGGAGAGTTAGCAAAGAAATGGCAGATAAACAGAGGATTTGTTTTAAAGGAAAAGCCCTCAAAGTTCAACCGAGGATGCCCCGGCATCTCTATCTTACTGCCCACTCTCGTTTTCCAAAAAGCTCGTACTTCTGCTATTAGTTGCAAACTCCATGCTCTTATCCAAATTTCTCTAGGACATCCAGAGGGGAAAGTCCCTTCTGTGCTGCTGGCACTTTAGGAGGAGGAAGGGCACAGATCCAGCAAGGCAACTGGATGATGCTTCTAAGTGTGGTCACCTCCTGGGATGCCCAGTGCTCAAGACACATCTGGGATGCATTGACATGATAAGGGCTATAGCCAGGCACTCTGTTTAGAGGGGTTCTGTGTTAATAGCTTGCTGCTCAAGTAAATGGAAGAAACCCTGGATTAACTGAGGCTCTGAAGGCGTAACAAAATCCAGAAACTCTTATTTGAGTGTCACCAGGGAAAAGCTGTCTTTGAGAAAAATGTGGTAATTTTGCACAGGCAAAGGTGTTAATTAAAACCACAGTGACTCCTGCTAAAGCCACAGTAAGGTACAAGCAGATGAGAGACGCTTCAAGGACATTTGTTTGCCTCATTACTAACACCATTCGTTGCCTTTAAAGTAACTCTGATAGCTTGTTGGCTTTTTTCTAACTAATTTCAGTCGAAAGAGGATTAATGGAATGAGGCTTCCAAGTGAATGCTGTGCTTCCTGCTGAGAAACCTTTTCTGGGGTTGGCCACTGGAAAGACTTTCTCTCTCCCAGTCTCTGGAATAGAAGTTTGGACAAAGAGGAATGCCATTGAGGGTTTGTTGTGGCAGAGGACACTTTTCAGGTCATGCTTTATTAGAGATCCAGGCTTGGGGGAGCTGGGTATCTTCCTAATTGGTCACTACTGAGTTGCTGAATAAAAGAGACCAGAAACACTGAGAGGTTTAAGAGGATGGTAACTCCATCATCTGCACAAAGAAAGAATGGAAAAGAAAGAAAGAATGGAATAAAGGGAAGGGAAGGGAAGGGAAGGGAAGGGAAGGG